>NC_059432.1:573673-624018 GCF_021028975.2 Sphaerodactylus townsendi | reverse complement strand
CAACAGGGAATAAAGACATGGAGTCGGTCCTCCAGAGCAGCCGTTTCTGACCTGGGAAGTCTGGAAATGAGTTATGTTTCCTGGCGATCTGTATGCCCACCCCTGGACGTCAGAAACCCTAGATCAGTGGTGTCAAACTGGCAGCCCTCCAGATGTTATGGACTACATGTGGGGGGGGGGGGGGGTGGGGGGGGGGGGGGGTGGGGGGGGGGGGGGGTGGGGGGGGGGGGGGGTGGGGGGGGGGGGGGGTGGGGGGGGGGGGGGGTGGGGGGGGGGGGGGGTGGGGGGGGGGGGGGGTGGGGGGGGGGGGGGGTGGGGGGGGGGGGGGGTGGGGGGGGGGGGGGGTGGGGGGGGGGGGGGGTGGGGGGGGGGGGGGGTGGGGGGGGGGGGGGGTGGGGGGGGGGGGGGGTGGGGGGGGGGGGGGGTGGGGGGGGGGGGGGGTGGGGGGGGGGGGGGGTGGGGGGGGGGGGGGGTGGGGGGGGGGGGGGGTGGGGGGGGGGGGGGGTGGGGGGGGGGGGGGGTGGGGGGGGGGGGGGGTGGGGGGGGGGGGGGGTGGGGGGGGGGGGGGGTGGGGGGGGGGGGGGGTGGGGGGGGGGGGGGGTGGGGGGGGGGGGGGGTGGGGGGGGGGGGGGGTGGGGGGGGGGGGGGGTGGGGGGGGGGGGGGGTGGGGGGGGGGGGGGGTGGGGGGGGGGGGGGGTGGGGGGGGGGGGGGGTGGGGGGGGGGGGGGGTGGGGGGGGGGGGGGGTGGGGGGGGGGGGGGGTGGGGGGGGGGGGGGGTGGGGGGGGGGGGGGGTGGGGGGGGGGGGGGGTGGGGGGGGGGGGGGGTGGGGGGGGGGGGGGGTGGGGGGGGGGGGGGGTGGGGGGGGGGGGGGGTGGGGGGGGGGGGGGGTGGGGGGGGGGGGGGGTGGGGGGGGGGGGGGGTGGGGGGGGGGGGGGGTGGGGGGGGGGGGGGGTGGGGGGGGGGGGGGGTGGGGGGGGGGGGGGGTGGGGGGGGGGGGGGGTGGGGGGGGGGGGGGGTGGGGGGGGGGGGGGGTGGGGGGGGGGGGGGGTGGGGGGGGGGGGGGGTGGGGGGGGGGGGGGGTGGGGGGGGGGGGGGGTGGGGGGGGGGGGGGGTGGGGGGGGGGGGGGGTGGGGGGGGGGGGGGGTGGGGGGGGGGGGGGGTGGGGGGGGGGGGGGGTGGGGGGGGGGGGGGGTGGGGGGGGGGGGGGGTGGGGGGGGGGGGGGGTGGGGGGGGGGGGGGGTGGGGGGGGGGGGGGGTGGGGGGGGGGGGGGGTGGGGGGGGGGGGGGGTGGGGGGGGGGGGGGGTGGGGGGGGGGGGGGGTGGGGGGGGGGGGGGGTGGGGGGGGGGGGGGGTGGGGGGGGGGGGGGGTGGGGGGGGGGGGGGGTGGGGGGGGGGGGGGGTGGGGGGGGGGGGGGGTGGGGGGGGGGGGGGGTGGGGGGGGGGGGGGGTGGGGGGGGGGGGGGGTGGGGGGGGGGGGGGGTGGGGGGGGGGGGGGGTGGGGGGGGGGGGGGGTGGGGGGGGGGGGGGGTGGGGGGGGGGGGGGGTGGGGGGGGGGGGGGGTGGGGGGGGGGGGGGGTGGGGGGGGGGGGGGGTGGGGGGGGGGGGGGGTGGGGGGGGGGGGGGGTGGGGGGGGGGGGGGGTGGGGGGGGGGGGGGGTGGGGGGGGGGGGGGGTGGGGGGGGGGGGGGGTGGGGGGGGGGGGGGGTGGGGGGGGGGGGGGGTGGGGGGGGGGGGGGGTGGGGGGGGGGGGGGGTGGGGGGGGGGGGGGGTGGGGGGGGGGGGGGGTGGGGGGGGGGGGGGGTGGGGGGGGGGGGGGGTGGGGGGGGGGGGGGGTGGGGGGGGGGGGGGGTGGGGGGGGGGGGGGGTGGGGGGGGGGGGGGGTGGGGGGGGGGGGGGGTGGGGGGGGGGGGGGGTGGGGGGGGGGGGGGGTGGGGGGGGGGGGGGGTGGGGGGGGGGGGGGGTGGGGGGGGGGGGGGGTGGGGGGGGGGGGGGGTGGGGGGGGGGGGGGGTGGGGGGGGGGGGGGGTGGGGGGGGGGGGGGGTGGGGGGGGGGGGGGGTGGGGGGGGGGGGGGGTGGGGGGGGGGGGGGGTGGGGGGGGGGGGGGGTGGGGGGGGGGGGGGGTGGGGGGGGGGGGGGGTGGGGGGGGGGGGGGGTGGGGGGGGGGGGGGGTGGGGGGGGGGGGGGGTGGGGGGGGGGGGGGGTGGGGGGGGGGGGGGGTGGGGGGGGGGGGGGGTGGGGGGGGGGGGGGGTGGGGGGGGGGGGGGGTGGGGGGGGGGGGGGGTGGGGGGGGGGGGGGGTGGGGGGGGGGGGGGGTGGGGGGGGGGGGGGGTGGGGGGGGGGGGGGGTGGGGGGGGGGGGGGGTGGGGGGGGGGGGGGGTGGGGGGGGGGGGGGGTGGGGGGGGGGGGGGGTGGGGGGGGGGGGGGGTGGGGGGGGGGGGGGGTGGGGGGGGGGGGGGGTGGGGGGGGGGGGGGGTGGGGGGGGGGGGGGGTGGGGGGGGGGGGGGGTGGGGGGGGGGGGGGGTGGGGGGGGGGGGGGGTGGGGGGGGGGGGGGGTGGGGGGGGGGGGGGGTGGGGGGGGGGGGGGGTGGGGGGGGGGGGGGGTGGGGGGGGGGGGGGGTGGGGGGGGGGGGGGGTGGGGGGGGGGGGGGGTGGGGGGGGGGGGGGGTGGGGGGGGGGGGGGGTGGGGGGGGGGGGGGGTGGGGGGGGGGGGGGGTGGGGGGGGGGGGGGGTGGGGGGGGGGGGGGGTGGGGGGGGGGGGGGGTGGGGGGGGGGGGGGGTGGGGGGGGGGGGGGGTGGGGGGGGGGGGGGGTGGGGGGGGGGGGGGGTGGGGGGGGGGGGGGGTGGGGGGGGGGGGGGGTGGGGGGGGGGGGGGGTGGGGGGGGGGGGGGGTGGGGGGGGGGGGGGGTGGGGGGGGGGGGGGGTGGGGGGGGGGGGGGGTGGGGGGGGGGGGGGGTGGGGGGGGGGGGGGGTGGGGGGGGGGGGGGGTGGGGGGGGGGGGGGGTGGGGGGGGGGGGGGGTGGGGGGGGGGGGGGGTGGGGGGGGGGGGGGGTGGGGGGGGGGGGGGGTGGGGGGGGGGGGGGGTGGGGGGGGGGGGGGGTGGGGGGGGGGGGGGGTGGGGGGGGGGGGGGGTGGGGGGGGGGGGGGGTGGGGGGGGGGGGGGGTGGGGGGGGGGGGGGGTGGGGGGGGGGGGGGGTGGGGGGGGGGGGGGGTGGGGGGGGGGGGGGGTGGGGGGGGGGGGGGGTGGGGGGGGGGGGGGGTGGGGGGGGGGGGGGGTGGGGGGGGGGGGGGGTGGGGGGGGGGGGGGGTGGGGGGGGGGGGGGGTGGGGGGGGGGGGGGGTGGGGGGGGGGGGGGGTGGGGGGGGGGGGGGGTGGGGGGGGGGGGGGGTGGGGGGGGGGGGGGGTGGGGGGGGGGGGGGGTGGGGGGGGGGGGGGGTGGGGGGGGGGGGGGGTGGGGGGGGGGGGGGGTGGGGGGGGGGGGGGGTGGGGGGGGGGGGGGGTGGGGGGGGGGGGGGGTGGGGGGGGGGGGGGGTGGGGGGGGGGGGGGGTGGGGGGGGGGGGGGGTGGGGGGGGGGGGGGGTGGGGGGGGGGGGGGGTGGGGGGGGGGGGGGGTGGGGGGGGGGGGGGGTGGGGGGGGGGGGGGGTGGGGGGGGGGGGGGGTGGGGGGGGGGGGGGGTGGGGGGGGGGGGGGGTGGGGGGGGGGGGGGGTGGGGGGGGGGGGGGGTGGGGGGGGGGGGGGGTGGGGGGGGGGGGGGGTGGGGGGGGGGGGGGGTGGGGGGGGGGGGGGGTGGGGGGGGGGGGGGGTGGGGGGGGGGGGGGGTGGGGGGGGGGGGGGGTGGGGGGGGGGGGGGGTGGGGGGGGGGGGGGGTGGGGGGGGGGGGGGGTGGGGGGGGGGGGGGGTGGGGGGGGGGGGGGGTGGGGGGGGGGGGGGGTGGGGGGGGGGGGGGGTGGGGGGGGGGGGGGGTGGGGGGGGGGGGGGGTGGGGGGGGGGGGGGGTGGGGGGGGGGGGGGGTGGGGGGGGGGGGGGGTGGGGGGGGGGGGGGGTGGGGGGGGGGGGGGGTGGGGGGGGGGGGGGGTGGGGGGGGGGGGGGGTGGGGGGGGGGGGGGGTGGGGGGGGGGGGGGGTGGGGGGGGGGGGGGGTGGGGGGGGGGGGGGGTGGGGGGGGGGGGGGGTGGGGGGGGGGGGGGGTGGGGGGGGGGGGGGGTGGGGGGGGGGGGGGGTGGGGGGGGGGGGGGGTGGGGGGGGGGGGGGGTGGGGGGGGGGGGGGGTGGGGGGGGGGGGGGGTGGGGGGGGGGGGGGGTGGGGGGGGGGGGGGGTGGGGGGGGGGGGGGGTGGGGGGGGGGGGGGGTGGGGGGGGGGGGGGGTGGGGGGGGGGGGGGGTGGGGGGGGGGGGGGGTGGGGGGGGGGGGGGGTGGGGGGGGGGGGGGGTGGGGGGGGGGGGGGGTGGGGGGGGGGGGGGGTGGGGGGGGGGGGGGGTGGGGGGGGGGGGGGGTGGGGGGGGGGGGGGGTGGGGGGGGGGGGGGGTGGGGGGGGGGGGGGGTGGGGGGGGGGGGGGGTGGGGGGGGGGGGGGGTGGGGGGGGGGGGGGGTGGGGGGGGGGGGGGGTGGGGGGGGGGGGGGGTGGGGGGGGGGGGGGGTGGGGGGGGGGGGGGGTGGGGGGGGGGGGGGGTGGGGGGGGGGGGGGGTGGGGGGGGGGGGGGGTGGGGGGGGGGGGGGGTGGGGGGGGGGGGGGGTGGGGGGGGGGGGGGGTGGGGGGGGGGGGGGGTGGGGGGGGGGGGGGGTGGGGGGGGGGGGGGGTGGGGGGGGGGGGGGGTGGGGGGGGGGGGGGGTGGGGGGGGGGGGGGGTGGGGGGGGGGGGGGGTGGGGGGGGGGGGGGGTGGGGGGGGGGGGGGGTGGGGGGGGGGGGGGGTGGGGGGGGGGGGGGGTGGGGGGGGGGGGGGGTGGGGGGGGGGGGGGGTGGGGGGGGGGGGGGGTGGGGGGGGGGGGGGGTGGGGGGGGGGGGGGGTGGGGGGGGGGGGGGGTGGGGGGGGGGGGGGGTGGGGGGGGGGGGGGGTGGGGGGGGGGGGGGGTGGGGGGGGGGGGGGGTGGGGGGGGGGGGGGGTGGGGGGGGGGGGGGGTGGGGGGGGGGGGGGGTGGGGGGGGGGGGGGGTGGGGGGGGGGGGGGGTGGGGGGGGGGGGGGGTGGGGGGGGGGGGGGGTGGGGGGGGGGGGGGGTGGGGGGGGGGGGGGGTGGGGGGGGGGGGGGGTGGGGGGGGGGGGGGGTGGGGGGGGGGGGGGGTGGGGGGGGGGGGGGGTGGGGGGGGGGGGGGGTGGGGGGGGGGGGGGGTGGGGGGGGGGGGGGGTGGGGGGGGGGGGGGGTGGGGGGGGGGGGGGGTGGGGGGGGGGGGGGGTGGGGGGGGGGGGGGGTGGGGGGGGGGGGGGGTGGGGGGGGGGGGGGGTGGGGGGGGGGGGGGGTGGGGGGGGGGGGGGGTGGGGGGGGGGGGGGGTGGGGGGGGGGGGGGGTGGGGGGGGGGGGGGGTGGGGGGGGGGGGGGGTGGGGGGGGGGGGGGGTGGGGGGGGGGGGGGGTGGGGGGGGGGGGGGGTGGGGGGGGGGGGGGGTGGGGGGGGGGGGGGGTGGGGGGGGGGGGGGGTGGGGGGGGGGGGGGGTGGGGGGGGGGGGGGGTGGGGGGGGGGGGGGGTGGGGGGGGGGGGGGGTGGGGGGGGGGGGGGGTGGGGGGGGGGGGGGGTGGGGGGGGGGGGGGGTGGGGGGGGGGGGGGGTGGGGGGGGGGGGGGGTGGGGGGGGGGGGGGGTGGGGGGGGGGGGGGGTGGGGGGGGGGGGGGGTGGGGGGGGGGGGGGGTGGGGGGGGGGGGGGGTGGGGGGGGGGGGGGGTGGGGGGGGGGGGGGGTGGGGGGGGGGGGGGGTGGGGGGGGGGGGGGGTGGGGGGGGGGGGGGGTGGGGGGGGGGGGGGGTGGGGGGGGGGGGGGGTGGGGGGGGGGGGGGGTGGGGGGGGGGGGGGGTGGGGGGGGGGGGGGGTGGGGGGGGGGGGGGGTGGGGGGGGGGGGGGGTGGGGGGGGGGGGGGGTGGGGGGGGGGGGGGGTGGGGGGGGGGGGGGGTGGGGGGGGGGGGGGGTGGGGGGGGGGGGGGGTGGGGGGGGGGGGGGGTGGGGGGGGGGGGGGGTGGGGGGGGGGGGGGGTGGGGGGGGGGGGGGGTGGGGGGGGGGGGGGGTGGGGGGGGGGGGGGGTGGGGGGGGGGGGGGGTGGGGGGGGGGGGGGGTGGGGGGGGGGGGGGGTGGGGGGGGGGGGGGGTGGGGGGGGGGGGGGGTGGGGGGGGGGGGGGGTGGGGGGGGGGGGGGGTGGGGGGGGGGGGGGGTGGGGGGGGGGGGGGGTGGGGGGGGGGGGGGGTGGGGGGGGGGGGGGGTGGGGGGGGGGGGGGGTGGGGGGGGGGGGGGGTGGGGGGGGGGGGGGGTGGGGGGGGGGGGGGGTGGGGGGGGGGGGGGGTGGGGGGGGGGGGGGGTGGGGGGGGGGGGGGGTGGGGGGGGGGGGGGGTGGGGGGGGGGGGGGGTGGGGGGGGGGGGGGGTGGGGGGGGGGGGGGGTGGGGGGGGGGGGGGGTGGGGGGGGGGGGGGGTGGGGGGGGGGGGGGGTGGGGGGGGGGGGGGGTGGGGGGGGGGGGGGGTGGGGGGGGGGGGGGGTGGGGGGGGGGGGGGGTGGGGGGGGGGGGGGGTGGGGGGGGGGGGGGGTGGGGGGGGGGGGGGGTGGGGGGGGGGGGGGGTGGGGGGGGGGGGGGGTGGGGGGGGGGGGGGGTGGGGGGGGGGGGGGGTGGGGGGGGGGGGGGGTGGGGGGGGGGGGGGGTGGGGGGGGGGGGGGGTGGGGGGGGGGGGGGGTGGGGGGGGGGGGGGGTGGGGGGGGGGGGGGGTGGGGGGGGGGGGGGGTGGGGGGGGGGGGGGGTGGGGGGGGGGGGGGGTGGGGGGGGGGGGGGGTGGGGGGGGGGGGGGGTGGGGGGGGGGGGGGGTGGGGGGGGGGGGGGGTGGGGGGGGGGGGGGGTGGGGGGGGGGGGGGGTGGGGGGGGGGGGGGGTGGGGGGGGGGGGGGGTGGGGGGGGGGGGGGGTGGGGGGGGGGGGGGGTGGGGGGGGGGGGGGGTGGGGGGGGGGGGGGGTGGGGGGGGGGGGGGGTGGGGGGGGGGGGGGGTGGGGGGGGGGGGGGGTGGGGGGGGGGGGGGGTGGGGGGGGGGGGGGGTGGGGGGGGGGGGGGGTGGGGGGGGGGGGGGGTGGGGGGGGGGGGGGGTGGGGGGGGGGGGGGGTGGGGGGGGGGGGGGGTGGGGGGGGGGGGGGGTGGGGGGGGGGGGGGGTGGGGGGGGGGGGGGGTGGGGGGGGGGGGGGGTGGGGGGGGGGGGGGGTGGGGGGGGGGGGGGGTGGGGGGGGGGGGGGGTGGGGGGGGGGGGGGGTGGGGGGGGGGGGGGGTGGGGGGGGGGGGGGGTGGGGGGGGGGGGGGGTGGGGGGGGGGGGGGGTGGGGGGGGGGGGGGGTGGGGGGGGGGGGGGGTGGGGGGGGGGGGGGGTGGGGGGGGGGGGGGGTGGGGGGGGGGGGGGGTGGGGGGGGGGGGGGGTGGGGGGGGGGGGGGGTGGGGGGGGGGGGGGGTGGGGGGGGGGGGGGGTGGGGGGGGGGGGGGGTGGGGGGGGGGGGGGGTGGGGGGGGGGGGGGGTGGGGGGGGGGGGGGGTGGGGGGGGGGGGGGGTGGGGGGGGGGGGGGGTGGGGGGGGGGGGGGGTGGGGGGGGGGGGGGGTGGGGGGGGGGGGGGGTGGGGGGGGGGGGGGGTGGGGGGGGGGGGGGGTGGGGGGGGGGGGGGGTGGGGGGGGGGGGGGGTGGGGGGGGGGGGGGGTGGGGGGGGGGGGGGGTGGGGGGGGGGGGGGGTGGGGGGGGGGGGGGGTGGGGGGGGGGGGGGGTGGGGGGGGGGGGGGGTGGGGGGGGGGGGGGGTGGGGGGGGGGGGGGGTGGGGGGGGGGGGGGGTGGGGGGGGGGGGGGGTGGGGGGGGGGGGGGGTGGGGGGGGGGGGGGGTGGGGGGGGGGGGGGGTGGGGGGGGGGGGGGGTGGGGGGGGGGGGGGGTGGGGGGGGGGGGGGGTGGGGGGGGGGGGGGGTGGGGGGGGGGGGGGGTGGGGGGGGGGGGGGGTGGGGGGGGGGGGGGGTGGGGGGGGGGGGGGGTGGGGGGGGGGGGGGGTGGGGGGGGGGGGGGGTGGGGGGGGGGGGGGGTGGGGGGGGGGGGGGGTGGGGGGGGGGGGGGGTGGGGGGGGGGGGGGGTGGGGGGGGGGGGGGGTGGGGGGGGGGGGGGGTGGGGGGGGGGGGGGGTGGGGGGGGGGGGGGGTGGGGGGGGGGGGGGGTGGGGGGGGGGGGGGGTGGGGGGGGGGGGGGGTGGGGGGGGGGGGGGGTGGGGGGGGGGGGGGGTGGGGGGGGGGGGGGGTGGGGGGGGGGGGGGGTGGGGGGGGGGGGGGGTGGGGGGGGGGGGGGGTGGGGGGGGGGGGGGGTGGGGGGGGGGGGGGGTGGGGGGGGGGGGGGGTGGGGGGGGGGGGGGGTGGGGGGGGGGGGGGGTGGGGGGGGGGGGGGGTGGGGGGGGGGGGGGGTGGGGGGGGGGGGGGGTGGGGGGGGGGGGGGGTGGGGGGGGGGGGGGGTGGGGGGGGGGGGGGGTGGGGGGGGGGGGGGGTGGGGGGGGGGGGGGGTGGGGGGGGGGGGGGGTGGGGGGGGGGGGGGGTGGGGGGGGGGGGGGGTGGGGGGGGGGGGGGGTGGGGGGGGGGGGGGGTGGGGGGGGGGGGGGGTGGGGGGGGGGGGGGGTGGGGGGGGGGGGGGGTGGGGGGGGGGGGGGGTGGGGGGGGGGGGGGGTGGGGGGGGGGGGGGGTGGGGGGGGGGGGGGGTGGGGGGGGGGGGGGGTGGGGGGGGGGGGGGGTGGGGGGGGGGGGGGGTGGGGGGGGGGGGGGGTGGGGGGGGGGGGGGGTGGGGGGGGGGGGGGGTGGGGGGGGGGGGGGGTGGGGGGGGGGGGGGGTGGGGGGGGGGGGGGGTGGGGGGGGGGGGGGGTGGGGGGGGGGGGGGGTGGGGGGGGGGGGGGGTGGGGGGGGGGGGGGGTGGGGGGGGGGGGGGGTGGGGGGGGGGGGGGGTGGGGGGGGGGGGGGGTGGGGGGGGGGGGGGGTGGGGGGGGGGGGGGGTGGGGGGGGGGGGGGGTGGGGGGGGGGGGGGGTGGGGGGGGGGGGGGGTGGGGGGGGGGGGGGGTGGGGGGGGGGGGGGGTGGGGGGGGGGGGGGGTGGGGGGGGGGGGGGGTGGGGGGGGGGGGGGGTGGGGGGGGGGGGGGGTGGGGGGGGGGGGGGGTGGGGGGGGGGGGGGGTGGGGGGGGGGGGGGGTGGGGGGGGGGGGGGGTGGGGGGGGGGGGGGGTGGGGGGGGGGGGGGGTGGGGGGGGGGGGGGGTGGGGGGGGGGGGGGGTGGGGGGGGGGGGGGGTGGGGGGGGGGGGGGGTGGGGGGGGGGGGGGGTGGGGGGGGGGGGGGGTGGGGGGGGGGGGGGGTGGGGGGGGGGGGGGGTGGGGGGGGGGGGGGGTGGGGGGGGGGGGGGGTGGGGGGGGGGGGGGGTGGGGGGGGGGGGGGGTGGGGGGGGGGGGGGGTGGGGGGGGGGGGGGGTGGGGGGGGGGGGGGGTGGGGGGGGGGGGGGGTGGGGGGGGGGGGGGGTGGGGGGGGGGGGGGGTGGGGGGGGGGGGGGGTGGGGGGGGGGGGGGGTGGGGGGGGGGGGGGGTGGGGGGGGGGGGGGGTGGGGGGGGGGGGGGGTGGGGGGGGGGGGGGGTGGGGGGGGGGGGGGGTGGGGGGGGGGGGGGGTGGGGGGGGGGGGGGGTGGGGGGGGGGGGGGGTGGGGGGGGGGGGGGGTGGGGGGGGGGGGGGGTGGGGGGGGGGGGGGGTGGGGGGGGGGGGGGGTGGGGGGGGGGGGGGGTGGGGGGGGGGGGGGGTGGGGGGGGGGGGGGGTGGGGGGGGGGGGGGGTGGGGGGGGGGGGGGGTGGGGGGGGGGGGGGGTGGGGGGGGGGGGGGGTGGGGGGGGGGGGGGGTGGGGGGGGGGGGGGGTGGGGGGGGGGGGGGGTGGGGGGGGGGGGGGGTGGGGGGGGGGGGGGGTGGGGGGGGGGGGGGGTGGGGGGGGGGGGGGGTGGGGGGGGGGGGGGGTGGGGGGGGGGGGGGGTGGGGGGGGGGGGGGGTGGGGGGGGGGGGGGGTGGGGGGGGGGGGGGGTGGGGGGGGGGGGGGGTGGGGGGGGGGGGGGGTGGGGGGGGGGGGGGGTGGGGGGGGGGGGGGGTGGGGGGGGGGGGGGGTGGGGGGGGGGGGGGGTGGGGGGGGGGGGGGGTGGGGGGGGGGGGGGGTGGGGGGGGGGGGGGGTGGGGGGGGGGGGGGGTGGGGGGGGGGGGGGGTGGGGGGGGGGGGGGGTGGGGGGGGGGGGGGGTGGGGGGGGGGGGGGGTGGGGGGGGGGGGGGGTGGGGGGGGGGGGGGGTGGGGGGGGGGGGGGGTGGGGGGGGGGGGGGGTGGGGGGGGGGGGGGGTGGGGGGGGGGGGGGGTGGGGGGGGGGGGGGGTGGGGGGGGGGGGGGGTGGGGGGGGGGGGGGGTGGGGGGGGGGGGGGGTGGGGGGGGGGGGGGGTGGGGGGGGGGGGGGGTGGGGGGGGGGGGGGGTGGGGGGGGGGGGGGGTGGGGGGGGGGGGGGGTGGGGGGGGGGGGGGGTGGGGGGGGGGGGGGGTGGGGGGGGGGGGGGGTGGGGGGGGGGGGGGGTGGGGGGGGGGGGGGGTGGGGGGGGGGGGGGGTGGGGGGGGGGGGGGGTGGGGGGGGGGGGGGGTGGGGGGGGGGGGGGGTGGGGGGGGGGGGGGGTGGGGGGGGGGGGGGGTGGGGGGGGGGGGGGGTGGGGGGGGGGGGGGGTGGGGGGGGGGGGGGGTGGGGGGGGGGGGGGGTGGGGGGGGGGGGGGGTGGGGGGGGGGGGGGGTGGGGGGGGGGGGGGGTGGGGGGGGGGGGGGGTGGGGGGGGGGGGGGGTGGGGGGGGGGGGGGGTGGGGGGGGGGGGGGGTGGGGGGGGGGGGGGGTGGGGGGGGGGGGGGGTGGGGGGGGGGGGGGGTGGGGGGGGGGGGGGGTGGGGGGGGGGGGGGGTGGGGGGGGGGGGGGGTGGGGGGGGGGGGGGGTGGGGGGGGGGGGGGGTGGGGGGGGGGGGGGGTGGGGGGGGGGGGGGGTGGGGGGGGGGGGGGGTGGGGGGGGGGGGGGGTGGGGGGGGGGGGGGGTGGGGGGGGGGGGGGGTGGGGGGGGGGGGGGGTGGGGGGGGGGGGGGGTGGGGGGGGGGGGGGGTGGGGGGGGGGGGGGGTGGGGGGGGGGGGGGGTGGGGGGGGGGGGGGGTGGGGGGGGGGGGGGGTGGGGGGGGGGGGGGGTGGGGGGGGGGGGGGGTGGGGGGGGGGGGGGGTGGGGGGGGGGGGGGGTGGGGGGGGGGGGGGGTGGGGGGGGGGGGGGGTGGGGGGGGGGGGGGGTGGGGGGGGGGGGGGGTGGGGGGGGGGGGGGGTGGGGGGGGGGGGGGGTGGGGGGGGGGGGGGGTGGGGGGGGGGGGGGGTGGGGGGGGGGGGGGGTGGGGGGGGGGGGGGGTGGGGGGGGGGGGGGGTGGGGGGGGGGGGGGGTGGGGGGGGGGGGGGGTGGGGGGGGGGGGGGGTGGGGGGGGGGGGGGGTGGGGGGGGGGGGGGGTGGGGGGGGGGGGGGGTGGGGGGGGGGGGGGGTGGGGGGGGGGGGGGGTGGGGGGGGGGGGGGGTGGGGGGGGGGGGGGGTGGGGGGGGGGGGGGGTGGGGGGGGGGGGGGGTGGGGGGGGGGGGGGGTGGGGGGGGGGGGGGGTGGGGGGGGGGGGGGGTGGGGGGGGGGGGGGGTGGGGGGGGGGGGGGGTGGGGGGGGGGGGGGGTGGGGGGGGGGGGGGGTGGGGGGGGGGGGGGGTGGGGGGGGGGGGGGGTGGGGGGGGGGGGGGGTGGGGGGGGGGGGGGGTGGGGGGGGGGGGGGGTGGGGGGGGGGGGGGGTGGGGGGGGGGGGGGGTGGGGGGGGGGGGGGGTGGGGGGGGGGGGGGGTGGGGGGGGGGGGGGGTGGGGGGGGGGGGGGGTGGGGGGGGGGGGGGGTGGGGGGGGGGGGGGGTGGGGGGGGGGGGGGGTGGGGGGGGGGGGGGGTGGGGGGGGGGGGGGGTGGGGGGGGGGGGGGGTGGGGGGGGGGGGGGGTGGGGGGGGGGGGGGGTGGGGGGGGGGGGGGGTGGGGGGGGGGGGGGGTGGGGGGGGGGGGGGGTGGGGGGGGGGGGGGGTGGGGGGGGGGGGGGGTGGGGGGGGGGGGGGGTGGGGGGGGGGGGGGGTGGGGGGGGGGGGGGGTGGGGGGGGGGGGGGGTGGGGGGGGGGGGGGGTGGGGGGGGGGGGGGGTGGGGGGGGGGGGGGGTGGGGGGGGGGGGGGGTGGGGGGGGGGGGGGGTGGGGGGGGGGGGGGGTGGGGGGGGGGGGGGGTGGGGGGGGGGGGGGGTGGGGGGGGGGGGGGGTGGGGGGGGGGGGGGGTGGGGGGGGGGGGGGGTGGGGGGGGGGGGGGGTGGGGGGGGGGGGGGGTGGGGGGGGGGGGGGGTGGGGGGGGGGGGGGGTGGGGGGGGGGGGGGGTGGGGGGGGGGGGGGGTGGGGGGGGGGGGGGGTGGGGGGGGGGGGGGGTGGGGGGGGGGGGGGGTGGGGGGGGGGGGGGGTGGGGGGGGGGGGGGGTGGGGGGGGGGGGGGGTGGGGGGGGGGGGGGGTGGGGGGGGGGGGGGGTGGGGGGGGGGGGGGGTGGGGGGGGGGGGGGGTGGGGGGGGGGGGGGGTGGGGGGGGGGGGGGGTGGGGGGGGGGGGGGGTGGGGGGGGGGGGGGGTGGGGGGGGGGGGGGGTGGGGGGGGGGGGGGGTGGGGGGGGGGGGGGGTGGGGGGGGGGGGGGGTGGGGGGGGGGGGGGGTGGGGGGGGGGGGGGGTGGGGGGGGGGGGGGGTGGGGGGGGGGGGGGGTGGGGGGGGGGGGGGGTGGGGGGGGGGGGGGGTGGGGGGGGGGGGGGGTGGGGGGGGGGGGGGGTGGGGGGGGGGGGGGGTGGGGGGGGGGGGGGGTGGGGGGGGGGGGGGGTGGGGGGGGGGGGGGGTGGGGGGGGGGGGGGGTGGGGGGGGGGGGGGGTGGGGGGGGGGGGGGGTGGGGGGGGGGGGGGGTGGGGGGGGGGGGGGGTGGGGGGGGGGGGGGGTGGGGGGGGGGGGGGGTGGGGGGGGGGGGGGGTGGGGGGGGGGGGGGGTGGGGGGGGGGGGGGGTGGGGGGGGGGGGGGGTGGGGGGGGGGGGGGGTGGGGGGGGGGGGGGGTGGGGGGGGGGGGGGGTGGGGGGGGGGGGGGGTGGGGGGGGGGGGGGGTGGGGGGGGGGGGGGGTGGGGGGGGGGGGGGGTGGGGGGGGGGGGGGGTGGGGGGGGGGGGGGGTGGGGGGGGGGGGGGGTGGGGGGGGGGGGGGGTGGGGGGGGGGGGGGGTGGGGGGGGGGGGGGGTGGGGGGGGGGGGGGGTGGGGGGGGGGGGGGGTGGGGGGGGGGGGGGGTGGGGGGGGGGGGGGGTGGGGGGGGGGGGGGGTGGGGGGGGGGGGGGGTGGGGGGGGGGGGGGGTGGGGGGGGGGGGGGGTGGGGGGGGGGGGGGGTGGGGGGGGGGGGGGGTGGGGGGGGGGGGGGGTGGGGGGGGGGGGGGGTGGGGGGGGGGGGGGGTGGGGGGGGGGGGGGGTGGGGGGGGGGGGGGGTGGGGGGGGGGGGGGGTGGGGGGGGGGGGGGGTGGGGGGGGGGGGGGGTGGGGGGGGGGGGGGGTGGGGGGGGGGGGGGGTGGGGGGGGGGGGGGGTGGGGGGGGGGGGGGGTGGGGGGGGGGGGGGGTGGGGGGGGGGGGGGGTGGGGGGGGGGGGGGGTGGGGGGGGGGGGGGGTGGGGGGGGGGGGGGGTGGGGGGGGGGGGGGGTGGGGGGGGGGGGGGGTGGGGGGGGGGGGGGGTGGGGGGGGGGGGGGGTGGGGGGGGGGGGGGGTGGGGGGGGGGGGGGGTGGGGGGGGGGGGGGGTGGGGGGGGGGGGGGGTGGGGGGGGGGGGGGGTGGGGGGGGGGGGGGGTGGGGGGGGGGGGGGGTGGGGGGGGGGGGGGGTGGGGGGGGGGGGGGGTGGGGGGGGGGGGGGGTGGGGGGGGGGGGGGGTGGGGGGGGGGGGGGGTGGGGGGGGGGGGGGGTGGGGGGGGGGGGGGGTGGGGGGGGGGGGGGGTGGGGGGGGGGGGGGGTGGGGGGGGGGGGGGGTGGGGGGGGGGGGGGGTGGGGGGGGGGGGGGGTGGGGGGGGGGGGGGGTGGGGGGGGGGGGGGGTGGGGGGGGGGGGGGGTGGGGGGGGGGGGGGGTGGGGGGGGGGGGGGGTGGGGGGGGGGGGGGGTGGGGGGGGGGGGGGGTGGGGGGGGGGGGGGGTGGGGGGGGGGGGGGGTGGGGGGGGGGGGGGGTGGGGGGGGGGGGGGGTGGGGGGGGGGGGGGGTGGGGGGGGGGGGGGGTGGGGGGGGGGGGGGGTGGGGGGGGGGGGGGGTGGGGGGGGGGGGGGGTGGGGGGGGGGGGGGGTGGGGGGGGGGGGGGGTGGGGGGGGGGGGGGGTGGGGGGGGGGGGGGGTGGGGGGGGGGGGGGGTGGGGGGGGGGGGGGGTGGGGGGGGGGGGGGGTGGGGGGGGGGGGGGGTGGGGGGGGGGGGGGGTGGGGGGGGGGGGGGGTGGGGGGGGGGGGGGGTGGGGGGGGGGGGGGGTGGGGGGGGGGGGGGGTGGGGGGGGGGGGGGGTGGGGGGGGGGGGGGGTGGGGGGGGGGGGGGGTGGGGGGGGGGGGGGGTGGGGGGGGGGGGGGGTGGGGGGGGGGGGGGGTGGGGGGGGGGGGGGGTGGGGGGGGGGGGGGGTGGGGGGGGGGGGGGGTGGGGGGGGGGGGGGGTGGGGGGGGGGGGGGGTGGGGGGGGGGGGGGGTGGGGGGGGGGGGGGGTGGGGGGGGGGGGGGGTGGGGGGGGGGGGGGGTGGGGGGGGGGGGGGGTGGGGGGGGGGGGGGGTGGGGGGGGGGGGGGGTGGGGGGGGGGGGGGGTGGGGGGGGGGGGGGGTGGGGGGGGGGGGGGGTGGGGGGGGGGGGGGGTGGGGGGGGGGGGGGGTGGGGGGGGGGGGGGGTGGGGGGGGGGGGGGGTGGGGGGGGGGGGGGGTGGGGGGGGGGGGGGGTGGGGGGGGGGGGGGGTGGGGGGGGGGGGGGGTGGGGGGGGGGGGGGGTGGGGGGGGGGGGGGGTGGGGGGGGGGGGGGGTGGGGGGGGGGGGGGGTGGGGGGGGGGGGGGGTGGGGGGGGGGGGGGGTGGGGGGGGGGGGGGGTGGGGGGGGGGGGGGGTGGGGGGGGGGGGGGGTGGGGGGGGGGGGGGGTGGGGGGGGGGGGGGGTGGGGGGGGGGGGGGGTGGGGGGGGGGGGGGGTGGGGGGGGGGGGGGGTGGGGGGGGGGGGGGGTGGGGGGGGGGGGGGGTGGGGGGGGGGGGGGGTGGGGGGGGGGGGGGGTGGGGGGGGGGGGGGGTGGGGGGGGGGGGGGGTGGGGGGGGGGGGGGGTGGGGGGGGGGGGGGGTGGGGGGGGGGGGGGGTGGGGGGGGGGGGGGGTGGGGGGGGGGGGGGGTGGGGGGGGGGGGGGGTGGGGGGGGGGGGGGGTGGGGGGGGGGGGGGGTGGGGGGGGGGGGGGGTGGGGGGGGGGGGGGGTGGGGGGGGGGGGGGGTGGGGGGGGGGGGGGGTGGGGGGGGGGGGGGGTGGGGGGGGGGGGGGGTGGGGGGGGGGGGGGGTGGGGGGGGGGGGGGGTGGGGGGGGGGGGGGGTGGGGGGGGGGGGGGGTGGGGGGGGGGGGGGGTGGGGGGGGGGGGGGGTGGGGGGGGGGGGGGGTGGGGGGGGGGGGGGGTGGGGGGGGGGGGGGGTGGGGGGGGGGGGGGGTGGGGGGGGGGGGGGGTGGGGGGGGGGGGGGGTGGGGGGGGGGGGGGGTGGGGGGGGGGGGGGGTGGGGGGGGGGGGGGGTGGGGGGGGGGGGGGGTGGGGGGGGGGGGGGGTGGGGGGGGGGGGGGGTGGGGGGGGGGGGGGGTGGGGGGGGGGGGGGGTGGGGGGGGGGGGGGGTGGGGGGGGGGGGGGGTGGGGGGGGGGGGGGGTGGGGGGGGGGGGGGGTGGGGGGGGGGGGGGGTGGGGGGGGGGGGGGGTGGGGGGGGGGGGGGGTGGGGGGGGGGGGGGGTGGGGGGGGGGGGGGGTGGGGGGGGGGGGGGGTGGGGGGGGGGGGGGGTGGGGGGGGGGGGGGGTGGGGGGGGGGGGGGGTGGGGGGGGGGGGGGGTGGGGGGGGGGGGGGGTGGGGGGGGGGGGGGGTGGGGGGGGGGGGGGGTGGGGGGGGGGGGGGGTGGGGGGGGGGGGGGGTGGGGGGGGGGGGGGGTGGGGGGGGGGGGGGGTGGGGGGGGGGGGGGGTGGGGGGGGGGGGGGGTGGGGGGGGGGGGGGGTGGGGGGGGGGGGGGGTGGGGGGGGGGGGGGGTGGGGGGGGGGGGGGGTGGGGGGGGGGGGGGGTGGGGGGGGGGGGGGGTGGGGGGGGGGGGGGGTGGGGGGGGGGGGGGGTGGGGGGGGGGGGGGGTGGGGGGGGGGGGGGGTGGGGGGGGGGGGGGGTGGGGGGGGGGGGGGGTGGGGGGGGGGGGGGGTGGGGGGGGGGGGGGGTGGGGGGGGGGGGGGGTGGGGGGGGGGGGGGGTGGGGGGGGGGGGGGGTGGGGGGGGGGGGGGGTGGGGGGGGGGGGGGGTGGGGGGGGGGGGGGGTGGGGGGGGGGGGGGGTGGGGGGGGGGGGGGGTGGGGGGGGGGGGGGGTGGGGGGGGGGGGGGGTGGGGGGGGGGGGGGGTGGGGGGGGGGGGGGGTGGGGGGGGGGGGGGGTGGGGGGGGGGGGGGGTGGGGGGGGGGGGGGGTGGGGGGGGGGGGGGGTGGGGGGGGGGGGGGGTGGGGGGGGGGGGGGGTGGGGGGGGGGGGGGGTGGGGGGGGGGGGGGGTGGGGGGGGGGGGGGGTGGGGGGGGGGGGGGGTGGGGGGGGGGGGGGGTGGGGGGGGGGGGGGGTGGGGGGGGGGGGGGGTGGGGGGGGGGGGGGGTGGGGGGGGGGGGGGGTGGGGGGGGGGGGGGGTGGGGGGGGGGGGGGGTGGGGGGGGGGGGGGGTGGGGGGGGGGGGGGGTGGGGGGGGGGGGGGGTGGGGGGGGGGGGGGGTGGGGGGGGGGGGGGGTGGGGGGGGGGGGGGGTGGGGGGGGGGGGGGGTGGGGGGGGGGGGGGGTGGGGGGGGGGGGGGGTGGGGGGGGGGGGGGGTGGGGGGGGGGGGGGGTGGGGGGGGGGGGGGGTGGGGGGGGGGGGGGGTGGGGGGGGGGGGGGGTGGGGGGGGGGGGGGGTGGGGGGGGGGGGGGGTGGGGGGGGGGGGGGGTGGGGGGGGGGGGGGGTGGGGGGGGGGGGGGGTGGGGGGGGGGGGGGGTGGGGGGGGGGGGGGGTGGGGGGGGGGGGGGGTGGGGGGGGGGGGGGGTGGGGGGGGGGGGGGGTGGGGGGGGGGGGGGGTGGGGGGGGGGGGGGGTGGGGGGGGGGGGGGGTGGGGGGGGGGGGGGGTGGGGGGGGGGGGGGGTGGGGGGGGGGGGGGGTGGGGGGGGGGGGGGGTGGGGGGGGGGGGGGGTGGGGGGGGGGGGGGGTGGGGGGGGGGGGGGGTGGGGGGGGGGGGGGGTGGGGGGGGGGGGGGGTGGGGGGGGGGGGGGGTGGGGGGGGGGGGGGGTGGGGGGGGGGGGGGGTGGGGGGGGGGGGGGGTGGGGGGGGGGGGGGGTGGGGGGGGGGGGGGGTGGGGGGGGGGGGGGGTGGGGGGGGGGGGGGGTGGGGGGGGGGGGGGGTGGGGGGGGGGGGGGGTGGGGGGGGGGGGGGGTGGGGGGGGGGGGGGGTGGGGGGGGGGGGGGGTGGGGGGGGGGGGGGGTGGGGGGGGGGGGGGGTGGGGGGGGGGGGGGGTGGGGGGGGGGGGGGGTGGGGGGGGGGGGGGGTGGGGGGGGGGGGGGGTGGGGGGGGGGGGGGGTGGGGGGGGGGGGGGGTGGGGGGGGGGGGGGGTGGGGGGGGGGGGGGGTGGGGGGGGGGGGGGGTGGGGGGGGGGGGGGGTGGGGGGGGGGGGGGGTGGGGGGGGGGGGGGGTGGGGGGGGGGGGGGGTGGGGGGGGGGGGGGGTGGGGGGGGGGGGGGGTGGGGGGGGGGGGGGGTGGGGGGGGGGGGGGGTGGGGGGGGGGGGGGGTGGGGGGGGGGGGGGGTGGGGGGGGGGGGGGGTGGGGGGGGGGGGGGGTGGGGGGGGGGGGGGGTGGGGGGGGGGGGGGGTGGGGGGGGGGGGGGGTGGGGGGGGGGGGGGGTGGGGGGGGGGGGGGGTGGGGGGGGGGGGGGGTGGGGGGGGGGGGGGGTGGGGGGGGGGGGGGGTGGGGGGGGGGGGGGGTGGGGGGGGGGGGGGGTGGGGGGGGGGGGGGGTGGGGGGGGGGGGGGGTGGGGGGGGGGGGGGGTGGGGGGGGGGGGGGGTGGGGGGGGGGGGGGGTGGGGGGGGGGGGGGGTGGGGGGGGGGGGGGGTGGGGGGGGGGGGGGGTGGGGGGGGGGGGGGGTGGGGGGGGGGGGGGGTGGGGGGGGGGGGGGGTGGGGGGGGGGGGGGGTGGGGGGGGGGGGGGGTGGGGGGGGGGGGGGGTGGGGGGGGGGGGGGGTGGGGGGGGGGGGGGGTGGGGGGGGGGGGGGGTGGGGGGGGGGGGGGGTGGGGGGGGGGGGGGGTGGGGGGGGGGGGGGGTGGGGGGGGGGGGGGGTGGGGGGGGGGGGGGGTGGGGGGGGGGGGGGGTGGGGGGGGGGGGGGGTGGGGGGGGGGGGGGGTGGGGGGGGGGGGGGGTGGGGGGGGGGGGGGGTGGGGGGGGGGGGGGGTGGGGGGGGGGGGGGGTGGGGGGGGGGGGGGGTGGGGGGGGGGGGGGGTGGGGGGGGGGGGGGGTGGGGGGGGGGGGGGGTGGGGGGGGGGGGGGGTGGGGGGGGGGGGGGGTGGGGGGGGGGGGGGGTGGGGGGGGGGGGGGGTGGGGGGGGGGGGGGGTGGGGGGGGGGGGGGGTGGGGGGGGGGGGGGGTGGGGGGGGGGGGGGGTGGGGGGGGGGGGGGGTGGGGGGGGGGGGGGGTGGGGGGGGGGGGGGGTGGGGGGGGGGGGGGGTGGGGGGGGGGGGGGGTGGGGGGGGGGGGGGGTGGGGGGGGGGGGGGGTGGGGGGGGGGGGGGGTGGGGGGGGGGGGGGGTGGGGGGGGGGGGGGGTGGGGGGGGGGGGGGGTGGGGGGGGGGGGGGGTGGGGGGGGGGGGGGGTGGGGGGGGGGGGGGGTGGGGGGGGGGGGGGGTGGGGGGGGGGGGGGGTGGGGGGGGGGGGGGGTGGGGGGGGGGGGGGGTGGGGGGGGGGGGGGGTGGGGGGGGGGGGGGGTGGGGGGGGGGGGGGGTGGGGGGGGGGGGGGGTGGGGGGGGGGGGGGGTGGGGGGGGGGGGGGGTGGGGGGGGGGGGGGGTGGGGGGGGGGGGGGGTGGGGGGGGGGGGGGGTGGGGGGGGGGGGGGGTGGGGGGGGGGGGGGGTGGGGGGGGGGGGGGGTGGGGGGGGGGGGGGGTGGGGGGGGGGGGGGGTGGGGGGGGGGGGGGGTGGGGGGGGGGGGGGGTGGGGGGGGGGGGGGGTGGGGGGGGGGGGGGGTGGGGGGGGGGGGGGGTGGGGGGGGGGGGGGGTGGGGGGGGGGGGGGGTGGGGGGGGGGGGGGGTGGGGGGGGGGGGGGGTGGGGGGGGGGGGGGGTGGGGGGGGGGGGGGGTGGGGGGGGGGGGGGGTGGGGGGGGGGGGGGGTGGGGGGGGGGGGGGGTGGGGGGGGGGGGGGGTGGGGGGGGGGGGGGGTGGGGGGGGGGGGGGGTGGGGGGGGGGGGGGGTGGGGGGGGGGGGGGGTGGGGGGGGGGGGGGGTGGGGGGGGGGGGGGGTGGGGGGGGGGGGGGGTGGGGGGGGGGGGGGGTGGGGGGGGGGGGGGGTGGGGGGGGGGGGGGGTGGGGGGGGGGGGGGGTGGGGGGGGGGGGGGGTGGGGGGGGGGGGGGGTGGGGGGGGGGGGGGGTGGGGGGGGGGGGGGGTGGGGGGGGGGGGGGGTGGGGGGGGGGGGGGGTGGGGGGGGGGGGGGGTGGGGGGGGGGGGGGGTGGGGGGGGGGGGGGGTGGGGGGGGGGGGGGGTGGGGGGGGGGGGGGGTGGGGGGGGGGGGGGGTGGGGGGGGGGGGGGGTGGGGGGGGGGGGGGGTGGGGGGGGGGGGGGGTGGGGGGGGGGGGGGGTGGGGGGGGGGGGGGGTGGGGGGGGGGGGGGGTGGGGGGGGGGGGGGGTGGGGGGGGGGGGGGGTGGGGGGGGGGGGGGGTGGGGGGGGGGGGGGGTGGGGGGGGGGGGGGGTGGGGGGGGGGGGGGGTGGGGGGGGGGGGGGGTGGGGGGGGGGGGGGGTGGGGGGGGGGGGGGGTGGGGGGGGGGGGGGGTGGGGGGGGGGGGGGGTGGGGGGGGGGGGGGGTGGGGGGGGGGGGGGGTGGGGGGGGGGGGGGGTGGGGGGGGGGGGGGGTGGGGGGGGGGGGGGGTGGGGGGGGGGGGGGGTGGGGGGGGGGGGGGGTGGGGGGGGGGGGGGGTGGGGGGGGGGGGGGGTGGGGGGGGGGGGGGGTGGGGGGGGGGGGGGGTGGGGGGGGGGGGGGGTGGGGGGGGGGGGGGGTGGGGGGGGGGGGGGGTGGGGGGGGGGGGGGGTGGGGGGGGGGGGGGGTGGGGGGGGGGGGGGGTGGGGGGGGGGGGGGGTGGGGGGGGGGGGGGGTGGGGGGGGGGGGGGGTGGGGGGGGGGGGGGGTGGGGGGGGGGGGGGGTGGGGGGGGGGGGGGGTGGGGGGGGGGGGGGGTGGGGGGGGGGGGGGGTGGGGGGGGGGGGGGGTGGGGGGGGGGGGGGGTGGGGGGGGGGGGGGGTGGGGGGGGGGGGGGGTGGGGGGGGGGGGGGGTGGGGGGGGGGGGGGGTGGGGGGGGGGGGGGGTGGGGGGGGGGGGGGGTGGGGGGGGGGGGGGGTGGGGGGGGGGGGGGGTGGGGGGGGGGGGGGGTGGGGGGGGGGGGGGGTGGGGGGGGGGGGGGGTGGGGGGGGGGGGGGGTGGGGGGGGGGGGGGGTGGGGGGGGGGGGGGGTGGGGGGGGGGGGGGGTGGGGGGGGGGGGGGGTGGGGGGGGGGGGGGGTGGGGGGGGGGGGGGGTGGGGGGGGGGGGGGGTGGGGGGGGGGGGGGGTGGGGGGGGGGGGGGGTGGGGGGGGGGGGGGGTGGGGGGGGGGGGGGGTGGGGGGGGGGGGGGGTGGGGGGGGGGGGGGGTGGGGGGGGGGGGGGGTGGGGGGGGGGGGGGGTGGGGGGGGGGGGGGGTGGGGGGGGGGGGGGGTGGGGGGGGGGGGGGGTGGGGGGGGGGGGGGGTGGGGGGGGGGGGGGGTGGGGGGGGGGGGGGGTGGGGGGGGGGGGGGGTGGGGGGGGGGGGGGGTGGGGGGGGGGGGGGGTGGGGGGGGGGGGGGGTGGGGGGGGGGGGGGGTGGGGGGGGGGGGGGGTGGGGGGGGGGGGGGGTGGGGGGGGGGGGGGGTGGGGGGGGGGGGGGGTGGGGGGGGGGGGGGGTGGGGGGGGGGGGGGGTGGGGGGGGGGGGGGGTGGGGGGGGGGGGGGGTGGGGGGGGGGGGGGGTGGGGGGGGGGGGGGGTGGGGGGGGGGGGGGGTGGGGGGGGGGGGGGGTGGGGGGGGGGGGGGGTGGGGGGGGGGGGGGGTGGGGGGGGGGGGGGGTGGGGGGGGGGGGGGGTGGGGGGGGGGGGGGGTGGGGGGGGGGGGGGGTGGGGGGGGGGGGGGGTGGGGGGGGGGGGGGGTGGGGGGGGGGGGGGGTGGGGGGGGGGGGGGGTGGGGGGGGGGGGGGGTGGGGGGGGGGGGGGGTGGGGGGGGGGGGGGGTGGGGGGGGGGGGGGGTGGGGGGGGGGGGGGGTGGGGGGGGGGGGGGGTGGGGGGGGGGGGGGGTGGGGGGGGGGGGGGGTGGGGGGGGGGGGGGGTGGGGGGGGGGGGGGGTGGGGGGGGGGGGGGGTGGGGGGGGGGGGGGGTGGGGGGGGGGGGGGGTGGGGGGGGGGGGGGGTGGGGGGGGGGGGGGGTGGGGGGGGGGGGGGGTGGGGGGGGGGGGGGGTGGGGGGGGGGGGGGGTGGGGGGGGGGGGGGGTGGGGGGGGGGGGGGGTGGGGGGGGGGGGGGGTGGGGGGGGGGGGGGGTGGGGGGGGGGGGGGGTGGGGGGGGGGGGGGGTGGGGGGGGGGGGGGGTGGGGGGGGGGGGGGGTGGGGGGGGGGGGGGGTGGGGGGGGGGGGGGGTGGGGGGGGGGGGGGGTGGGGGGGGGGGGGGGTGGGGGGGGGGGGGGGTGGGGGGGGGGGGGGGTGGGGGGGGGGGGGGGTGGGGGGGGGGGGGGGTGGGGGGGGGGGGGGGTGGGGGGGGGGGGGGGTGGGGGGGGGGGGGGGTGGGGGGGGGGGGGGGTGGGGGGGGGGGGGGGTGGGGGGGGGGGGGGGTGGGGGGGGGGGGGGGTGGGGGGGGGGGGGGGTGGGGGGGGGGGGGGGTGGGGGGGGGGGGGGGTGGGGGGGGGGGGGGGTGGGGGGGGGGGGGGGTGGGGGGGGGGGGGGGTGGGGGGGGGGGGGGGTGGGGGGGGGGGGGGGTGGGGGGGGGGGGGGGTGGGGGGGGGGGGGGGTGGGGGGGGGGGGGGGTGGGGGGGGGGGGGGGTGGGGGGGGGGGGGGGTGGGGGGGGGGGGGGGTGGGGGGGGGGGGGGGTGGGGGGGGGGGGGGGTGGGGGGGGGGGGGGGTGGGGGGGGGGGGGGGTGGGGGGGGGGGGGGGTGGGGGGGGGGGGGGGTGGGGGGGGGGGGGGGTGGGGGGGGGGGGGGGTGGGGGGGGGGGGGGGTGGGGGGGGGGGGGGGTGGGGGGGGGGGGGGGTGGGGGGGGGGGGGGGTGGGGGGGGGGGGGGGTGGGGGGGGGGGGGGGTGGGGGGGGGGGGGGGTGGGGGGGGGGGGGGGTGGGGGGGGGGGGGGGTGGGGGGGGGGGGGGGTGGGGGGGGGGGGGGGTGGGGGGGGGGGGGGGTGGGGGGGGGGGGGGGTGGGGGGGGGGGGGGGTGGGGGGGGGGGGGGGTGGGGGGGGGGGGGGGTGGGGGGGGGGGGGGGTGGGGGGGGGGGGGGGTGGGGGGGGGGGGGGGTGGGGGGGGGGGGGGGTGGGGGGGGGGGGGGGTGGGGGGGGGGGGGGGTGGGGGGGGGGGGGGGTGGGGGGGGGGGGGGGTGGGGGGGGGGGGGGGTGGGGGGGGGGGGGGGTGGGGGGGGGGGGGGGTGGGGGGGGGGGGGGGTGGGGGGGGGGGGGGGTGGGGGGGGGGGGGGGTGGGGGGGGGGGGGGGTGGGGGGGGGGGGGGGTGGGGGGGGGGGGGGGTGGGGGGGGGGGGGGGTGGGGGGGGGGGGGGGTGGGGGGGGGGGGGGGTGGGGGGGGGGGGGGGTGGGGGGGGGGGGGGGTGGGGGGGGGGGGGGGTGGGGGGGGGGGGGGGTGGGGGGGGGGGGGGGTGGGGGGGGGGGGGGGTGGGGGGGGGGGGGGGTGGGGGGGGGGGGGGGTGGGGGGGGGGGGGGGTGGGGGGGGGGGGGGGTGGGGGGGGGGGGGGGTGGGGGGGGGGGGGGGTGGGGGGGGGGGGGGGTGGGGGGGGGGGGGGGTGGGGGGGGGGGGGGGTGGGGGGGGGGGGGGGTGGGGGGGGGGGGGGGTGGGGGGGGGGGGGGGTGGGGGGGGGGGGGGGTGGGGGGGGGGGGGGGTGGGGGGGGGGGGGGGTGGGGGGGGGGGGGGGTGGGGGGGGGGGGGGGTGGGGGGGGGGGGGGGTGGGGGGGGGGGGGGGTGGGGGGGGGGGGGGG
The DNA here is from genome assembly GCF_021028975.2 of Sphaerodactylus townsendi. Lineage (NCBI taxonomy): Eukaryota > Metazoa > Chordata > Lepidosauria > Squamata > Sphaerodactylidae > Sphaerodactylus > Sphaerodactylus townsendi. The sequence goes on along the minus strand of NC_059432.1, from coordinate 600,121 downwards.
TGGGGGGGGGGGGGGGTGGGGGGGGGGGGGGGTGGGGGGGGGGGGGGGTGGGGGGGGGGGGGGGTGGGGGGGGGGGGGGGTGGGGGGGGGGGGGGGTGGGGGGGGGGGGGGGTGGGGGGGGGGGGGGGTGGGGGGGGGGGGGGGTGGGGGGGGGGGGGGGTGGGGGGGGGGGGGGGTGGGGGGGGGGGGGGGTGGGGGGGGGGGGGGGTGGGGGGGGGGGGGGGTGGGGGGGGGGGGGGGTGGGGGGGGGGGGGGGTGGGGGGGGGGGGGGGTGGGGGGGGGGGGGGGTGGGGGGGGGGGGGGGTGGGGGGGGGGGGGGGTGGGGGGGGGGGGGGGTGGGGGGGGGGGGGGGTGGGGGGGGGGGGGGGTGGGGGGGGGGGGGGGTGGGGGGGGGGGGGGGTGGGGGGGGGGGGGGGTGGGGGGGGGGGGGGGTGGGGGGGGGGGGGGGTGGGGGGGGGGGGGGGTGGGGGGGGGGGGGGGTGGGGGGGGGGGGGGGTGGGGGGGGGGGGGGGTGGGGGGGGGGGGGGGTGGGGGGGGGGGGGGGTGGGGGGGGGGGGGGGTGGGGGGGGGGGGGGGTGGGGGGGGGGGGGGGTGGGGGGGGGGGGGGGTGGGGGGGGGGGGGGGTGGGGGGGGGGGGGGGTGGGGGGGGGGGGGGGTGGGGGGGGGGGGGGGTGGGGGGGGGGGGGGGTGGGGGGGGGGGGGGGTGGGGGGGGGGGGGGGTGGGGGGGGGGGGGGGTGGGGGGGGGGGGGGGTGGGGGGGGGGGGGGGTGGGGGGGGGGGGGGGTGGGGGGGGGGGGGGGTGGGGGGGGGGGGGGGTGGGGGGGGGGGGGGGTGGGGGGGGGGGGGGGTGGGGGGGGGGGGGGGTGGGGGGGGGGGGGGGTGGGGGGGGGGGGGGGTGGGGGGGGGGGGGGGTGGGGGGGGGGGGGGGTGGGGGGGGGGGGGGGTGGGGGGGGGGGGGGGTGGGGGGGGGGGGGGGTGGGGGGGGGGGGGGGTGGGGGGGGGGGGGGGTGGGGGGGGGGGGGGGTGGGGGGGGGGGGGGGTGGGGGGGGGGGGGGGTGGGGGGGGGGGGGGGTGGGGGGGGGGGGGGGTGGGGGGGGGGGGGGGTGGGGGGGGGGGGGGGTGGGGGGGGGGGGGGGTGGGGGGGGGGGGGGGTGGGGGGGGGGGGGGGTGGGGGGGGGGGGGGGTGGGGGGGGGGGGGGGTGGGGGGGGGGGGGGGTGGGGGGGGGGGGGGGTGGGGGGGGGGGGGGGTGGGGGGGGGGGGGGGTGGGGGGGGGGGGGGGTGGGGGGGGGGGGGGGTGGGGGGGGGGGGGGGTGGGGGGGGGGGGGGGTGGGGGGGGGGGGGGGTGGGGGGGGGGGGGGGTGGGGGGGGGGGGGGGTGGGGGGGGGGGGGGGTGGGGGGGGGGGGGGGTGGGGGGGGGGGGGGGTGGGGGGGGGGGGGGGTGGGGGGGGGGGGGGGTGGGGGGGGGGGGGGGTGGGGGGGGGGGGGGGTGGGGGGGGGGGGGGGTGGGGGGGGGGGGGGGTGGGGGGGGGGGGGGGTGGGGGGGGGGGGGGGTGGGGGGGGGGGGGGGTGGGGGGGGGGGGGGGTGGGGGGGGGGGGGGGTGGGGGGGGGGGGGGGTGGGGGGGGGGGGGGGTGGGGGGGGGGGGGGGTGGGGGGGGGGGGGGGTGGGGGGGGGGGGGGGTGGGGGGGGGGGGGGGTGGGGGGGGGGGGGGGTGGGGGGGGGGGGGGGTGGGGGGGGGGGGGGGTGGGGGGGGGGGGGGGTGGGGGGGGGGGGGGGTGGGGGGGGGGGGGGGTGGGGGGGGGGGGGGGTGGGGGGGGGGGGGGGTGGGGGGGGGGGGGGGTGGGGGGGGGGGGGGGTGGGGGGGGGGGGGGGTGGGGGGGGGGGGGGGTGGGGGGGGGGGGGGGTGGGGGGGGGGGGGGGTGGGGGGGGGGGGGGGTGGGGGGGGGGGGGGGTGGGGGGGGGGGGGGGTGGGGGGGGGGGGGGGTGGGGGGGGGGGGGGGTGGGGGGGGGGGGGGGTGGGGGGGGGGGGGGGTGGGGGGGGGGGGGGGTGGGGGGGGGGGGGGGTGGGGGGGGGGGGGGGTGGGGGGGGGGGGGGGTGGGGGGGGGGGGGGGTGGGGGGGGGGGGGGGTGGGGGGGGGGGGGGGTGGGGGGGGGGGGGGGTGGGGGGGGGGGGGGGTGGGGGGGGGGGGGGGTGGGGGGGGGGGGGGGTGGGGGGGGGGGGGGGTGGGGGGGGGGGGGGGTGGGGGGGGGGGGGGGTGGGGGGGGGGGGGGGTGGGGGGGGGGGGGGGTGGGGGGGGGGGGGGGTGGGGGGGGGGGGGGGTGGGGGGGGGGGGGGGTGGGGGGGGGGGGGGGTGGGGGGGGGGGGGGGTGGGGGGGGGGGGGGGTGGGGGGGGGGGGGGGTGGGGGGGGGGGGGGGTGGGGGGGGGGGGGGGTGGGGGGGGGGGGGGGTGGGGGGGGGGGGGGGTGGGGGGGGGGGGGGGTGGGGGGGGGGGGGGGTGGGGGGGGGGGGGGGTGGGGGGGGGGGGGGGTGGGGGGGGGGGGGGGTGGGGGGGGGGGGGGGTGGGGGGGGGGGGGGGTGGGGGGGGGGGGGGGTGGGGGGGGGGGGGGGTGGGGGGGGGGGGGGGTGGGGGGGGGGGGGGGTGGGGGGGGGGGGGGGTGGGGGGGGGGGGGGGTGGGGGGGGGGGGGGGTGGGGGGGGGGGGGGGTGGGGGGGGGGGGGGGTGGGGGGGGGGGGGGGTGGGGGGGGGGGGGGGTGGGGGGGGGGGGGGGTGGGGGGGGGGGGGGGTGGGGGGGGGGGGGGGTGGGGGGGGGGGGGGGTGGGGGGGGGGGGGGGTGGGGGGGGGGGGGGGTGGGGGGGGGGGGGGGTGGGGGGGGGGGGGGGTGGGGGGGGGGGGGGGTGGGGGGGGGGGGGGGTGGGGGGGGGGGGGGGTGGGGGGGGGGGGGGGTGGGGGGGGGGGGGGGTGGGGGGGGGGGGGGGTGGGGGGGGGGGGGGGTGGGGGGGGGGGGGGGTGGGGGGGGGGGGGGGTGGGGGGGGGGGGGGGTGGGGGGGGGGGGGGGTGGGGGGGGGGGGGGGTGGGGGGGGGGGGGGGTGGGGGGGGGGGGGGGTGGGGGGGGGGGGGGGTGGGGGGGGGGGGGGGTGGGGGGGGGGGGGGGTGGGGGGGGGGGGGGGTGGGGGGGGGGGGGGGTGGGGGGGGGGGGGGGTGGGGGGGGGGGGGGGTGGGGGGGGGGGGGGGTGGGGGGGGGGGGGGGTGGGGGGGGGGGGGGGTGGGGGGGGGGGGGGGTGGGGGGGGGGGGGGGTGGGGGGGGGGGGGGGTGGGGGGGGGGGGGGGTGGGGGGGGGGGGGGGTGGGGGGGGGGGGGGGTGGGGGGGGGGGGGGGTGGGGGGGGGGGGGGGTGGGGGGGGGGGGGGGTGGGGGGGGGGGGGGGTGGGGGGGGGGGGGGGTGGGGGGGGGGGGGGGTGGGGGGGGGGGGGGGTGGGGGGGGGGGGGGGTGGGGGGGGGGGGGGGTGGGGGGGGGGGGGGGTGGGGGGGGGGGGGGGTGGGGGGGGGGGGGGGTGGGGGGGGGGGGGGGTGGGGGGGGGGGGGGGTGGGGGGGGGGGGGGGTGGGGGGGGGGGGGGGTGGGGGGGGGGGGGGGTGGGGGGGGGGGGGGGTGGGGGGGGGGGGGGGTGGGGGGGGGGGGGGGTGGGGGGGGGGGGGGGTGGGGGGGGGGGGGGGTGGGGGGGGGGGGGGGTGGGGGGGGGGGGGGGTGGGGGGGGGGGGGGGTGGGGGGGGGGGGGGGTGGGGGGGGGGGGGGGTGGGGGGGGGGGGGGGTGGGGGGGGGGGGGGGTGGGGGGGGGGGGGGGTGGGGGGGGGGGGGGGTGGGGGGGGGGGGGGGTGGGGGGGGGGGGGGGTGGGGGGGGGGGGGGGTGGGGGGGGGGGGGGGTGGGGGGGGGGGGGGGTGGGGGGGGGGGGGGGTGGGGGGGGGGGGGGGTGGGGGGGGGGGGGGGTGGGGGGGGGGGGGGGTGGGGGGGGGGGGGGGTGGGGGGGGGGGGGGGTGGGGGGGGGGGGGGGTGGGGGGGGGGGGGGGTGGGGGGGGGGGGGGGTGGGGGGGGGGGGGGGTGGGGGGGGGGGGGGGTGGGGGGGGGGGGGGGTGGGGGGGGGGGGGGGTGGGGGGGGGGGGGGGTGGGGGGGGGGGGGGGTGGGGGGGGGGGGGGGTGGGGGGGGGGGGGGGTGGGGGGGGGGGGGGGTGGGGGGGGGGGGGGGTGGGGGGGGGGGGGGGTGGGGGGGGGGGGGGGTGGGGGGGGGGGGGGGTGGGGGGGGGGGGGGGTGGGGGGGGGGGGGGGTGGGGGGGGGGGGGGGTGGGGGGGGGGGGGGGTGGGGGGGGGGGGGGGTGGGGGGGGGGGGGGGTGGGGGGGGGGGGGGGTGGGGGGGGGGGGGGGTGGGGGGGGGGGGGGGTGGGGGGGGGGGGGGGTGGGGGGGGGGGGGGGTGGGGGGGGGGGGGGGTGGGGGGGGGGGGGGGTGGGGGGGGGGGGGGGTGGGGGGGGGGGGGGGTGGGGGGGGGGGGGGGTGGGGGGGGGGGGGGGTGGGGGGGGGGGGGGGTGGGGGGGGGGGGGGGTGGGGGGGGGGGGGGGTGGGGGGGGGGGGGGGTGGGGGGGGGGGGGGGTGGGGGGGGGGGGGGGTGGGGGGGGGGGGGGGTGGGGGGGGGGGGGGGTGGGGGGGGGGGGGGGTGGGGGGGGGGGGGGGTGGGGGGGGGGGGGGGTGGGGGGGGGGGGGGGTGGGGGGGGGGGGGGGTGGGGGGGGGGGGGGGTGGGGGGGGGGGGGGGTGGGGGGGGGGGGGGGTGGGGGGGGGGGGGGGTGGGGGGGGGGGGGGGTGGGGGGGGGGGGGGGTGGGGGGGGGGGGGGGTGGGGGGGGGGGGGGGTGGGGGGGGGGGGGGGTGGGGGGGGGGGGGGGTGGGGGGGGGGGGGGGTGGGGGGGGGGGGGGGTGGGGGGGGGGGGGGGTGGGGGGGGGGGGGGGTGGGGGGGGGGGGGGGTGGGGGGGGGGGGGGGTGGGGGGGGGGGGGGGTGGGGGGGGGGGGGGGTGGGGGGGGGGGGGGGTGGGGGGGGGGGGGGGTGGGGGGGGGGGGGGGTGGGGGGGGGGGGGGGTGGGGGGGGGGGGGGGTGGGGGGGGGGGGGGGTGGGGGGGGGGGGGGGTGGGGGGGGGGGGGGGTGGGGGGGGGGGGGGGTGGGGGGGGGGGGGGGTGGGGGGGGGGGGGGGTGGGGGGGGGGGGGGGTGGGGGGGGGGGGGGGTGGGGGGGGGGGGGGGTGGGGGGGGGGGGGGGTGGGGGGGGGGGGGGGTGGGGGGGGGGGGGGGTGGGGGGGGGGGGGGGTGGGGGGGGGGGGGGGTGGGGGGGGGGGGGGGTGGGGGGGGGGGGGGGTGGGGGGGGGGGGGGGTGGGGGGGGGGGGGGGTGGGGGGGGGGGGGGGTGGGGGGGGGGGGGGGTGGGGGGGGGGGGGGGTGGGGGGGGGGGGGGGTGGGGGGGGGGGGGGGTGGGGGGGGGGGGGGGTGGGGGGGGGGGGGGGTGGGGGGGGGGGGGGGTGGGGGGGGGGGGGGGTGGGGGGGGGGGGGGGTGGGGGGGGGGGGGGGTGGGGGGGGGGGGGGGTGGGGGGGGGGGGGGGTGGGGGGGGGGGGGGGTGGGGGGGGGGGGGGGTGGGGGGGGGGGGGGGTGGGGGGGGGGGGGGGTGGGGGGGGGGGGGGGTGGGGGGGGGGGGGGGTGGGGGGGGGGGGGGGTGGGGGGGGGGGGGGGTGGGGGGGGGGGGGGGTGGGGGGGGGGGGGGGTGGGGGGGGGGGGGGGTGGGGGGGGGGGGGGGTGGGGGGGGGGGGGGGTGGGGGGGGGGGGGGGTGGGGGGGGGGGGGGGTGGGGGGGGGGGGGGGTGGGGGGGGGGGGGGGTGGGGGGGGGGGGGGGTGGGGGGGGGGGGGGGTGGGGGGGGGGGGGGGTGGGGGGGGGGGGGGGTGGGGGGGGGGGGGGGTGGGGGGGGGGGGGGGTGGGGGGGGGGGGGGGTGGGGGGGGGGGGGGGTGGGGGGGGGGGGGGGTGGGGGGGGGGGGGGGTGGGGGGGGGGGGGGGTGGGGGGGGGGGGGGGTGGGGGGGGGGGGGGGTGGGGGGGGGGGGGGGTGGGGGGGGGGGGGGGTGGGGGGGGGGGGGGGTGGGGGGGGGGGGGGGTGGGGGGGGGGGGGGGTGGGGGGGGGGGGGGGTGGGGGGGGGGGGGGGTGGGGGGGGGGGGGGGTGGGGGGGGGGGGGGGTGGGGGGGGGGGGGGGTGGGGGGGGGGGGGGGTGGGGGGGGGGGGGGGTGGGGGGGGGGGGGGGTGGGGGGGGGGGGGGGTGGGGGGGGGGGGGGGTGGGGGGGGGGGGGGGTGGGGGGGGGGGGGGGTGGGGGGGGGGGGGGGTGGGGGGGGGGGGGGGTGGGGGGGGGGGGGGGTGGGGGGGGGGGGGGGTGGGGGGGGGGGGGGGTGGGGGGGGGGGGGGGTGGGGGGGGGGGGGGGTGGGGGGGGGGGGGGGTGGGGGGGGGGGGGGGTGGGGGGGGGGGGGGGTGGGGGGGGGGGGGGGTGGGGGGGGGGGGGGGTGGGGGGGGGGGGGGGTGGGGGGGGGGGGGGGTGGGGGGGGGGGGGGGTGGGGGGGGGGGGGGGTGGGGGGGGGGGGGGGTGGGGGGGGGGGGGGGTGGGGGGGGGGGGGGGTGGGGGGGGGGGGGGGTGGGGGGGGGGGGGGGTGGGGGGGGGGGGGGGTGGGGGGGGGGGGGGGTGGGGGGGGGGGGGGGTGGGGGGGGGGGGGGGTGGGGGGGGGGGGGGGTGGGGGGGGGGGGGGGTGGGGGGGGGGGGGGGTGGGGGGGGGGGGGGGTGGGGGGGGGGGGGGGTGGGGGGGGGGGGGGGTGGGGGGGGGGGGGGGTGGGGGGGGGGGGGGGTGGGGGGGGGGGGGGGTGGGGGGGGGGGGGGGTGGGGGGGGGGGGGGGTGGGGGGGGGGGGGGGTGGGGGGGGGGGGGGGTGGGGGGGGGGGGGGGTGGGGGGGGGGGGGGGTGGGGGGGGGGGGGGGTGGGGGGGGGGGGGGGTGGGGGGGGGGGGGGGTGGGGGGGGGGGGGGGTGGGGGGGGGGGGGGGTGGGGGGGGGGGGGGGTGGGGGGGGGGGGGGGTGGGGGGGGGGGGGGGTGGGGGGGGGGGGGGGTGGGGGGGGGGGGGGGTGGGGGGGGGGGGGGGTGGGGGGGGGGGGGGGTGGGGGGGGGGGGGGGTGGGGGGGGGGGGGGGTGGGGGGGGGGGGGGGTGGGGGGGGGGGGGGGTGGGGGGGGGGGGGGGTGGGGGGGGGGGGGGGTGGGGGGGGGGGGGGGTGGGGGGGGGGGGGGGTGGGGGGGGGGGGGGGTGGGGGGGGGGGGGGGTGGGGGGGGGGGGGGGTGGGGGGGGGGGGGGGTGGGGGGGGGGGGGGGTGGGGGGGGGGGGGGGTGGGGGGGGGGGGGGGTGGGGGGGGGGGGGGGTGGGGGGGGGGGGGGGTGGGGGGGGGGGGGGGTGGGGGGGGGGGGGGGTGGGGGGGGGGGGGGGTGGGGGGGGGGGGGGGTGGGGGGGGGGGGGGGTGGGGGGGGGGGGGGGTGGGGGGGGGGGGGGGTGGGGGGGGGGGGGGGTGGGGGGGGGGGGGGGTGGGGGGGGGGGGGGGTGGGGGGGGGGGGGGGTGGGGGGGGGGGGGGGTGGGGGGGGGGGGGGGTGGGGGGGGGGGGGGGTGGGGGGGGGGGGGGGTGGGGGGGGGGGGGGGTGGGGGGGGGGGGGGGTGGGGGGGGGGGGGGGTGGGGGGGGGGGGGGGTGGGGGGGGGGGGGGGTGGGGGGGGGGGGGGGTGGGGGGGGGGGGGGGTGGGGGGGGGGGGGGGTGGGGGGGGGGGGGGGTGGGGGGGGGGGGGGGTGGGGGGGGGGGGGGGTGGGGGGGGGGGGGGGTGGGGGGGGGGGGGGGTGGGGGGGGGGGGGGGTGGGGGGGGGGGGGGGTGGGGGGGGGGGGGGGTGGGGGGGGGGGGGGGTGGGGGGGGGGGGGGGTGGGGGGGGGGGGGGGTGGGGGGGGGGGGGGGTGGGGGGGGGGGGGGGTGGGGGGGGGGGGGGGTGGGGGGGGGGGGGGGTGGGGGGGGGGGGGGGTGGGGGGGGGGGGGGGTGGGGGGGGGGGGGGGTGGGGGGGGGGGGGGGTGGGGGGGGGGGGGGGTGGGGGGGGGGGGGGGTGGGGGGGGGGGGGGGTGGGGGGGGGGGGGGGTGGGGGGGGGGGGGGGTGGGGGGGGGGGGGGGTGGGGGGGGGGGGGGGTGGGGGGGGGGGGGGGTGGGGGGGGGGGGGGGTGGGGGGGGGGGGGGGTGGGGGGGGGGGGGGGTGGGGGGGGGGGGGGGTGGGGGGGGGGGGGGGTGGGGGGGGGGGGGGGTGGGGGGGGGGGGGGGTGGGGGGGGGGGGGGGTGGGGGGGGGGGGGGGTGGGGGGGGGGGGGGGTGGGGGGGGGGGGGGGTGGGGGGGGGGGGGGGTGGGGGGGGGGGGGGGTGGGGGGGGGGGGGGGTGGGGGGGGGGGGGGGTGGGGGGGGGGGGGGGTGGGGGGGGGGGGGGGTGGGGGGGGGGGGGGGTGGGGGGGGGGGGGGGTGGGGGGGGGGGGGGGTGGGGGGGGGGGGGGGTGGGGGGGGGGGGGGGTGGGGGGGGGGGGGGGTGGGGGGGGGGGGGGGTGGGGGGGGGGGGGGGTGGGGGGGGGGGGGGGTGGGGGGGGGGGGGGGTGGGGGGGGGGGGGGGTGGGGGGGGGGGGGGGTGGGGGGGGGGGGGGGTGGGGGGGGGGGGGGGTGGGGGGGGGGGGGGGTGGGGGGGGGGGGGGGTGGGGGGGGGGGGGGGTGGGGGGGGGGGGGGGTGGGGGGGGGGGGGGGTGGGGGGGGGGGGGGGTGGGGGGGGGGGGGGGTGGGGGGGGGGGGGGGTGGGGGGGGGGGGGGGTGGGGGGGGGGGGGGGTGGGGGGGGGGGGGGGTGGGGGGGGGGGGGGGTGGGGGGGGGGGGGGGTGGGGGGGGGGGGGGGTGGGGGGGGGGGGGGGTGGGGGGGGGGGGGGGTGGGGGGGGGGGGGGGTGGGGGGGGGGGGGGGTGGGGGGGGGGGGGGGTGGGGGGGGGGGGGGGTGGGGGGGGGGGGGGGTGGGGGGGGGGGGGGGTGGGGGGGGGGGGGGGTGGGGGGGGGGGGGGGTGGGGGGGGGGGGGGGTGGGGGGGGGGGGGGGTGGGGGGGGGGGGGGGTGGGGGGGGGGGGGGGTGGGGGGGGGGGGGGGTGGGGGGGGGGGGGGGTGGGGGGGGGGGGGGGTGGGGGGGGGGGGGGGTGGGGGGGGGGGGGGGTGGGGGGGGGGGGGGGTGGGGGGGGGGGGGGGTGGGGGGGGGGGGGGGTGGGGGGGGGGGGGGGTGGGGGGGGGGGGGGGTGGGGGGGGGGGGGGGTGGGGGGGGGGGGGGGTGGGGGGGGGGGGGGGTGGGGGGGGGGGGGGGTGGGGGGGGGGGGGGGTGGGGGGGGGGGGGGGTGGGGGGGGGGGGGGGTGGGGGGGGGGGGGGGTGGGGGGGGGGGGGGGTGGGGGGGGGGGGGGGTGGGGGGGGGGGGGGGTGGGGGGGGGGGGGGGTGGGGGGGGGGGGGGGTGGGGGGGGGGGGGGGTGGGGGGGGGGGGGGGTGGGGGGGGGGGGGGGTGGGGGGGGGGGGGGGTGGGGGGGGGGGGGGGTGGGGGGGGGGGGGGGTGGGGGGGGGGGGGGGTGGGGGGGGGGGGGGGTGGGGGGGGGGGGGGGTGGGGGGGGGGGGGGGTGGGGGGGGGGGGGGGTGGGGGGGGGGGGGGGTGGGGGGGGGGGGGGGTGGGGGGGGGGGGGGGTGGGGGGGGGGGGGGGTGGGGGGGGGGGGGGGTGGGGGGGGGGGGGGGTGGGGGGGGGGGGGGGTGGGGGGGGGGGGGGGTGGGGGGGGGGGGGGGTGGGGGGGGGGGGGGGTGGGGGGGGGGGGGGGTGGGGGGGGGGGGGGGTGGGGGGGGGGGGGGGTGGGGGGGGGGGGGGGTGGGGGGGGGGGGGGGTGGGGGGGGGGGGGGGTGGGGGGGGGGGGGGGTGGGGGGGGGGGGGGGTGGGGGGGGGGGGGGGTGGGGGGGGGGGGGGGTGGGGGGGGGGGGGGGTGGGGGGGGGGGGGGGTGGGGGGGGGGGGGGGTGGGGGGGGGGGGGGGTGGGGGGGGGGGGGGGTGGGGGGGGGGGGGGGTGGGGGGGGGGGGGGGTGGGGGGGGGGGGGGGTGGGGGGGGGGGGGGGTGGGGGGGGGGGGGGGTGGGGGGGGGGGGGGGTGGGGGGGGGGGGGGGTGGGGGGGGGGGGGGGTGGGGGGGGGGGGGGGTGGGGGGGGGGGGGGGTGGGGGGGGGGGGGGGTGGGGGGGGGGGGGGGTGGGGGGGGGGGGGGGTGGGGGGGGGGGGGGGTGGGGGGGGGGGGGGGTGGGGGGGGGGGGGGGTGGGGGGGGGGGGGGGTGGGGGGGGGGGGGGGTGGGGGGGGGGGGGGGTGGGGGGGGGGGGGGGTGGGGGGGGGGGGGGGTGGGGGGGGGGGGGGGTGGGGGGGGGGGGGGGTGGGGGGGGGGGGGGGTGGGGGGGGGGGGGGGTGGGGGGGGGGGGGGGTGGGGGGGGGGGGGGGTGGGGGGGGGGGGGGGTGGGGGGGGGGGGGGGTGGGGGGGGGGGGGGGTGGGGGGGGGGGGGGGTGGGGGGGGGGGGGGGTGGGGGGGGGGGGGGGTGGGGGGGGGGGGGGGTGGGGGGGGGGGGGGGTGGGGGGGGGGGGGGGTGGGGGGGGGGGGGGGTGGGGGGGGGGGGGGGTGGGGGGGGGGGGGGGTGGGGGGGGGGGGGGGTGGGGGGGGGGGGGGGTGGGGGGGGGGGGGGGTGGGGGGGGGGGGGGGTGGGGGGGGGGGGGGGTGGGGGGGGGGGGGGGTGGGGGGGGGGGGGGGTGGGGGGGGGGGGGGGTGGGGGGGGGGGGGGGTGGGGGGGGGGGGGGGTGGGGGGGGGGGGGGGTGGGGGGGGGGGGGGGTGGGGGGGGGGGGGGGTGGGGGGGGGGGGGGGTGGGGGGGGGGGGGGGTGGGGGGGGGGGGGGGTGGGGGGGGGGGGGGGTGGGGGGGGGGGGGGGTGGGGGGGGGGGGGGGTGGGGGGGGGGGGGGGTGGGGGGGGGGGGGGGTGGGGGGGGGGGGGGGTGGGGGGGGGGGGGGGTGGGGGGGGGGGGGGGTGGGGGGGGGGGGGGGTGGGGGGGGGGGGGGGTGGGGGGGGGGGGGGGTGGGGGGGGGGGGGGGTGGGGGGGGGGGGGGGTGGGGGGGGGGGGGGGTGGGGGGGGGGGGGGGTGGGGGGGGGGGGGGGTGGGGGGGGGGGGGGGTGGGGGGGGGGGGGGGTGGGGGGGGGGGGGGGTGGGGGGGGGGGGGGGTGGGGGGGGGGGGGGGTGGGGGGGGGGGGGGGTGGGGGGGGGGGGGGGTGGGGGGGGGGGGGGGTGGGGGGGGGGGGGGGTGGGGGGGGGGGGGGGTGGGGGGGGGGGGGGGTGGGGGGGGGGGGGGGTGGGGGGGGGGGGGGGTGGGGGGGGGGGGGGGTGGGGGGGGGGGGGGGTGGGGGGGGGGGGGGGTGGGGGGGGGGGGGGGTGGGGGGGGGGGGGGGTGGGGGGGGGGGGGGGTGGGGGGGGGGGGGGGTGGGGGGGGGGGGGGGTGGGGGGGGGGGGGGGTGGGGGGGGGGGGGGGTGGGGGGGGGGGGGGGTGGGGGGGGGGGGGGGTGGGGGGGGGGGGGGGTGGGGGGGGGGGGGGGTGGGGGGGGGGGGGGGTGGGGGGGGGGGGGGGTGGGGGGGGGGGGGGGTGGGGGGGGGGGGGGGTGGGGGGGGGGGGGGGTGGGGGGGGGGGGGGGTGGGGGGGGGGGGGGGTGGGGGGGGGGGGGGGTGGGGGGGGGGGGGGGTGGGGGGGGGGGGGGGTGGGGGGGGGGGGGGGTGGGGGGGGGGGGGGGTGGGGGGGGGGGGGGGTGGGGGGGGGGGGGGGTGGGGGGGGGGGGGGGTGGGGGGGGGGGGGGGTGGGGGGGGGGGGGGGTGGGGGGGGGGGGGGGTGGGGGGGGGGGGGGGTGGGGGGGGGGGGGGGTGGGGGGGGGGGGGGGTGGGGGGGGGGGGGGGTGGGGGGGGGGGGGGGTGGGGGGGGGGGGGGGTGGGGGGGGGGGGGGGTGGGGGGGGGGGGGGGTGGGGGGGGGGGGGGGTGGGGGGGGGGGGGGGTGGGGGGGGGGGGGGGTGGGGGGGGGGGGGGGTGGGGGGGGGGGGGGGTGGGGGGGGGGGGGGGTGGGGGGGGGGGGGGGTGGGGGGGGGGGGGGGTGGGGGGGGGGGGGGGTGGGGGGGGGGGGGGGTGGGGGGGGGGGGGGGTGGGGGGGGGGGGGGGTGGGGGGGGGGGGGGGTGGGGGGGGGGGGGGGTGGGGGGGGGGGGGGGTGGGGGGGGGGGGGGGTGGGGGGGGGGGGGGGTGGGGGGGGGGGGGGGTGGGGGGGGGGGGGGGTGGGGGGGGGGGGGGGTGGGGGGGGGGGGGGGTGGGGGGGGGGGGGGGTGGGGGGGGGGGGGGGTGGGGGGGGGGGGGGGTGGGGGGGGGGGGGGGTGGGGGGGGGGGGGGGTGGGGGGGGGGGGGGGTGGGGGGGGGGGGGGGTGGGGGGGGGGGGGGGTGGGGGGGGGGGGGGGTGGGGGGGGGGGGGGGTGGGGGGGGGGGGGGGTGGGGGGGGGGGGGGGTGGGGGGGGGGGGGGGTGGGGGGGGGGGGGGGTGGGGGGGGGGGGGGGTGGGGGGGGGGGGGGGTGGGGGGGGGGGGGGGTGGGGGGGGGGGGGGGTGGGGGGGGGGGGGGGTGGGGGGGGGGGGGGGTGGGGGGGGGGGGGGGTGGGGGGGGGGGGGGGTGGGGGGGGGGGGGGGTGGGGGGGGGGGGGGGTGGGGGGGGGGGGGGGTGGGGGGGGGGGGGGGTGGGGGGGGGGGGGGGTGGGGGGGGGGGGGGGTGGGGGGGGGGGGGGGTGGGGGGGGGGGGGGGTGGGGGGGGGGGGGGGTGGGGGGGGGGGGGGGTGGGGGGGGGGGGGGGTGGGGGGGGGGGGGGGTGGGGGGGGGGGGGGGTGGGGGGGGGGGGGGGTGGGGGGGGGGGGGGGTGGGGGGGGGGGGGGGTGGGGGGGGGGGGGGGTGGGGGGGGGGGGGGGTGGGGGGGGGGGGGGGTGGGGGGGGGGGGGGGTGGGGGGGGGGGGGGGTGGGGGGGGGGGGGGGTGGGGGGGGGGGGGGGTGGGGGGGGGGGGGGGTGGGGGGGGGGGGGGGTGGGGGGGGGGGGGGGTGGGGGGGGGGGGGGGTGGGGGGGGGGGGGGGTGGGGGGGGGGGGGGGTGGGGGGGGGGGGGGGTGGGGGGGGGGGGGGGTGGGGGGGGGGGGGGGTGGGGGGGGGGGGGGGTGGGGGGGGGGGGGGGTGGGGGGGGGGGGGGGTGGGGGGGGGGGGGGGTGGGGGGGGGGGGGGGTGGGGGGGGGGGGGGGTGGGGGGGGGGGGGGGTGGGGGGGGGGGGGGGTGGGGGGGGGGGGGGGTGGGGGGGGGGGGGGGTGGGGGGGGGGGGGGGTGGGGGGGGGGGGGGGTGGGGGGGGGGGGGGGTGGGGGGGGGGGGGGGTGGGGGGGGGGGGGGGTGGGGGGGGGGGGGGGTGGGGGGGGGGGGGGGTGGGGGGGGGGGGGGGTGGGGGGGGGGGGGGGTGGGGGGGGGGGGGGGTGGGGGGGGGGGGGGGTGGGGGGGGGGGGGGGTGGGGGGGGGGGGGGGTGGGGGGGGGGGGGGGTGGGGGGGGGGGGGGGTGGGGGGGGGGGGGGGTGGGGGGGGGGGGGGGTGGGGGGGGGGGGGGGTGGGGGGGGGGGGGGGTGGGGGGGGGGGGGGGTGGGGGGGGGGGGGGGTGGGGGGGGGGGGGGGTGGGGGGGGGGGGGGGTGGGGGGGGGGGGGGGTGGGGGGGGGGGGGGGTGGGGGGGGGGGGGGGTGGGGGGGGGGGGGGGTGGGGGGGGGGGGGGGTGGGGGGGGGGGGGGGTGGGGGGGGGGGGGGGTGGGGGGGGGGGGGGGTGGGGGGGGGGGGGGGTGGGGGGGGGGGGGGGTGGGGGGGGGGGGGGGTGGGGGGGGGGGGGGGTGGGGGGGGGGGGGGGTGGGGGGGGGGGGGGGTGGGGGGGGGGGGGGGTGGGGGGGGGGGGGGGTGGGGGGGGGGGGGGGTGGGGGGGGGGGGGGGTGGGGGGGGGGGGGGGTGGGGGGGGGGGGGGGTGGGGGGGGGGGGGGGTGGGGGGGGGGGGGGGTGGGGGGGGGGGGGGGTGGGGGGGGGGGGGGGTGGGGGGGGGGGGGGGTGGGGGGGGGGGGGGGTGGGGGGGGGGGGGGGTGGGGGGGGGGGGGGGTGGGGGGGGGGGGGGGTGGGGGGGGGGGGGGGTGGGGGGGGGGGGGGGTGGGGGGGGGGGGGGGTGGGGGGGGGGGGGGGTGGGGGGGGGGGGGGGTGGGGGGGGGGGGGGGTGGGGGGGGGGGGGGGTGGGGGGGGGGGGGGGTGGGGGGGGGGGGGGGTGGGGGGGGGGGGGGGTGGGGGGGGGGGGGGGTGGGGGGGGGGGGGGGTGGGGGGGGGGGGGGGTGGGGGGGGGGGGGGGTGGGGGGGGGGGGGGGTGGGGGGGGGGGGGGGTGGGGGGGGGGGGGGGTGGGGGGGGGGGGGGGTGGGGGGGGGGGGGGGTGGGGGGGGGGGGGGGTGGGGGGGGGGGGGGGTGGGGGGGGGGGGGGGTGGGGGGGGGGGGGGGTGGGGGGGGGGGGGGGTGGGGGGGGGGGGGGGTGGGGGGGGGGGGGGGTGGGGGGGGGGGGGGGTGGGGGGGGGGGGGGGTGGGGGGGGGGGGGGGTGGGGGGGGGGGGGGGTGGGGGGGGGGGGGGGTGGGGGGGGGGGGGGGTGGGGGGGGGGGGGGGTGGGGGGGGGGGGGGGTGGGGGGGGGGGGGGGTGGGGGGGGGGGGGGGTGGGGGGGGGGGGGGGTGGGGGGGGGGGGGGGTGGGGGGGGGGGGGGGTGGGGGGGGGGGGGGGTGGGGGGGGGGGGGGGTGGGGGGGGGGGGGGGTGGGGGGGGGGGGGGGTGGGGGGGGGGGGGGGTGGGGGGGGGGGGGGGTGGGGGGGGGGGGGGGTGGGGGGGGGGGGGGGTGGGGGGGGGGGGGGGTGGGGGGGGGGGGGGGTGGGGGGGGGGGGGGGTGGGGGGGGGGGGGGGTGGGGGGGGGGGGGGGTGGGGGGGGGGGGGGGTGGGGGGGGGGGGGGGTGGGGGGGGGGGGGGGTGGGGGGGGGGGGGGGTGGGGGGGGGGGGGGGTGGGGGGGGGGGGGGGTGGGGGGGGGGGGGGGTGGGGGGGGGGGGGGGTGGGGGGGGGGGGGGGTGGGGGGGGGGGGGGGTGGGGGGGGGGGGGGGTGGGGGGGGGGGGGGGTGGGGGGGGGGGGGGGTGGGGGGGGGGGGGGGTGGGGGGGGGGGGGGGTGGGGGGGGGGGGGGGTGGGGGGGGGGGGGGGTGGGGGGGGGGGGGGGTGGGGGGGGGGGGGGGTGGGGGGGGGGGGGGGTGGGGGGGGGGGGGGGTGGGGGGGGGGGGGGGTGGGGGGGGGGGGGGGTGGGGGGGGGGGGGGGTGGGGGGGGGGGGGGGTGGGGGGGGGGGGGGGTGGGGGGGGGGGGGGGTGGGGGGGGGGGGGGGTGGGGGGGGGGGGGGGTGGGGGGGGGGGGGGGTGGGGGGGGGGGGGGGTGGGGGGGGGGGGGGGTGGGGGGGGGGGGGGGTGGGGGGGGGGGGGGGTGGGGGGGGGGGGGGGTGGGGGGGGGGGGGGGTGGGGGGGGGGGGGGGTGGGGGGGGGGGGGGGTGGGGGGGGGGGGGGGTGGGGGGGGGGGGGGGTGGGGGGGGGGGGGGGTGGGGGGGGGGGGGGGTGGGGGGGGGGGGGGGTGGGGGGGGGGGGGGGTGGGGGGGGGGGGGGGTGGGGGGGGGGGGGGGTGGGGGGGGGGGGGGGTGGGGGGGGGGGGGGGTGGGGGGGGGGGGGGGTGGGGGGGGGGGGGGGTGGGGGGGGGGGGGGGTGGGGGGGGGGGGGGGTGGGGGGGGGGGGGGGTGGGGGGGGGGGGGGGTGGGGGGGGGGGGGGGTGGGGGGGGGGGGGGGTGGGGGGGGGGGGGGGTGGGGGGGGGGGGGGGTGGGGGGGGGGGGGGGTGGGGGGGGGGGGGGGTGGGGGGGGGGGGGGGTGGGGGGGGGGGGGGGTGGGGGGGGGGGGGGGTGGGGGGGGGGGGGGGTGGGGGGGGGGGGGGGTGGGGGGGGGGGGGGGTGGGGGGGGGGGGGGGTGGGGGGGGGGGGGGGTGGGGGGGGGGGGGGGTGGGGGGGGGGGGGGGTGGGGGGGGGGGGGGGTGGGGGGGGGGGGGGGTGGGGGGGGGGGGGGGTGGGGGGGGGGGGGGGTGGGGGGGGGGGGGGGTGGGGGGGGGGGGGGGTGGGGGGGGGGGGGGGTGGGGGGGGGGGGGGGTGGGGGGGGGGGGGGGTGGGGGGGGGGGGGGGTGGGGGGGGGGGGGGGTGGGGGGGGGGGGGGGTGGGGGGGGGGGGGGGTGGGGGGGGGGGGGGGTGGGGGGGGGGGGGGGTGGGGGGGGGGGGGGGTGGGGGGGGGGGGGGGTGGGGGGGGGGGGGGGTGGGGGGGGGGGGGGGTGGGGGGGGGGGGGGGTGGGGGGGGGGGGGGGTGGGGGGGGGGGGGGGTGGGGGGGGGGGGGGGTGGGGGGGGGGGGGGGTGGGGGGGGGGGGGGGTGGGGGGGGGGGGGGGTGGGGGGGGGGGGGGGTGGGGGGGGGGGGGGGTGGGGGGGGGGGGGGGTGGGGGGGGGGGGGGGTGGGGGGGGGGGGGGGTGGGGGGGGGGGGGGGTGGGGGGGGGGGGGGGTGGGGGGGGGGGGGGGTGGGGGGGGGGGGGGGTGGGGGGGGGGGGGGGTGGGGGGGGGGGGGGGTGGGGGGGGGGGGGGGTGGGGGGGGGGGGGGGTGGGGGGGGGGGGGGGTGGGGGGGGGGGGGGGTGGGGGGGGGGGGGGGTGGGGGGGGGGGGGGGTGGGGGGGGGGGGGGGTGGGGGGGGGGGGGGGTGGGGGGGGGGGGGGGTGGGGGGGGGGGGGGGTGGGGGGGGGGGGGGGTGGGGGGGGGGGGGGGTGGGGGGGGGGGGGGGTGGGGGGGGGGGGGGGTGGGGGGGGGGGGGGGTGGGGGGGGGGGGGGGTGGGGGGGGGGGGGGGTGGGGGGGGGGGGGGGTGGGGGGGGGGGGGGGTGGGGGGGGGGGGGGGTGGGGGGGGGGGGGGGTGGGGGGGGGGGGGGGTGGGGGGGGGGGGGGGTGGGGGGGGGGGGGGGTGGGGGGGGGGGGGGGTGGGGGGGGGGGGGGGTGGGGGGGGGGGGGGGTGGGGGGGGGGGGGGGTGGGGGGGGGGGGGGGTGGGGGGGGGGGGGGGTGGGGGGGGGGGGGGGTGGGGGGGGGGGGGGGTGGGGGGGGGGGGGGGTGGGGGGGGGGGGGGGTGGGGGGGGGGGGGGGTGGGGGGGGGGGGGGGTGGGGGGGGGGGGGGGTGGGGGGGGGGGGGGGTGGGGGGGGGGGGGGGTGGGGGGGGGGGGGGGTGGGGGGGGGGGGGGGTGGGGGGGGGGGGGGGTGGGGGGGGGGGGGGGTGGGGGGGGGGGGGGGTGGGGGGGGGGGGGGGTGGGGGGGGGGGGGGGTGGGGGGGGGGGGGGGTGGGGGGGGGGGGGGGTGGGGGGGGGGGGGGGTGGGGGGGGGGGGGGGTGGGGGGGGGGGGGGGTGGGGGGGGGGGGGGGTGGGGGGGGGGGGGGGTGGGGGGGGGGGGGGGTGGGGGGGGGGGGGGGTGGGGGGGGGGGGGGGTGGGGGGGGGGGGGGGTGGGGGGGGGGGGGGGTGGGGGGGGGGGGGGGTGGGGGGGGGGGGGGGTGGGGGGGGGGGGGGGTGGGGGGGGGGGGGGGTGGGGGGGGGGGGGGGTGGGGGGGGGGGGGGGTGGGGGGGGGGGGGGGTGGGGGGGGGGGGGGGTGGGGGGGGGGGGGGGTGGGGGGGGGGGGGGGTGGGGGGGGGGGGGGGTGGGGGGGGGGGGGGGTGGGGGGGGGGGGGGGTGGGGGGGGGGGGGGGTGGGGGGGGGGGGGGGTGGGGGGGGGGGGGGGTGGGGGGGGGGGGGGGTGGGGGGGGGGGGGGGTGGGGGGGGGGGGGGGTGGGGGGGGGGGGGGGTGGGGGGGGGGGGGGGTGGGGGGGGGGGGGGGTGGGGGGGGGGGGGGGTGGGGGGGGGGGGGGGTGGGGGGGGGGGGGGGTGGGGGGGGGGGGGGGTGGGGGGGGGGGGGGGTGGGGGGGGGGGGGGGTGGGGGGGGGGGGGGGTGGGGGGGGGGGGGGGTGGGGGGGGGGGGGGGTGGGGGGGGGGGGGGGTGGGGGGGGGGGGGGGTGGGGGGGGGGGGGGGTGGGGGGGGGGGGGGGTGGGGGGGGGGGGGGGTGGGGGGGGGGGGGGGTGGGGGGGGGGGGGGGTGGGGGGGGGGGGGGGTGGGGGGGGGGGGGGGTGGGGGGGGGGGGGGGTGGGGGGGGGGGGGGGTGGGGGGGGGGGGGGGTGGGGGGGGGGGGGGGTGGGGGGGGGGGGGGGTGGGGGGGGGGGGGGGTGGGGGGGGGGGGGGGTGGGGGGGGGGGGGGGTGGGGGGGGGGGGGGGTGGGGGGGGGGGGGGGTGGGGGGGGGGGGGGGTGGGGGGGGGGGGGGGTGGGGGGGGGGGGGGGTGGGGGGGGGGGGGGGTGGGGGGGGGGGGGGGTGGGGGGGGGGGGGGGTGGGGGGGGGGGGGGGTGGGGGGGGGGGGGGGTGGGGGGGGGGGGGGGTGGGGGGGGGGGGGGGTGGGGGGGGGGGGGGGTGGGGGGGGGGGGGGGTGGGGGGGGGGGGGGGTGGGGGGGGGGGGGGGTGGGGGGGGGGGGGGGTGGGGGGGGGGGGGGGTGGGGGGGGGGGGGGGTGGGGGGGGGGGGGGGTGGGGGGGGGGGGGGGTGGGGGGGGGGGGGGGTGGGGGGGGGGGGGGGTGGGGGGGGGGGGGGGTGGGGGGGGGGGGGGGTGGGGGGGGGGGGGGGTGGGGGGGGGGGGGGGTGGGGGGGGGGGGGGGTGGGGGGGGGGGGGGGTGGGGGGGGGGGGGGGTGGGGGGGGGGGGGGGTGGGGGGGGGGGGGGGTGGGGGGGGGGGGGGGTGGGGGGGGGGGGGGGTGGGGGGGGGGGGGGGTGGGGGGGGGGGGGGGTGGGGGGGGGGGGGGGTGGGGGGGGGGGGGGGTGGGGGGGGGGGGGGGTGGGGGGGGGGGGGGGTGGGGGGGGGGGGGGGTGGGGGGGGGGGGGGGTGGGGGGGGGGGGGGGTGGGGGGGGGGGGGGGTGGGGGGGGGGGGGGGTGGGGGGGGGGGGGGGTGGGGGGGGGGGGGGGTGGGGGGGGGGGGGGGTGGGGGGGGGGGGGGGTGGGGGGGGGGGGGGGTGGGGGGGGGGGGGGGTGGGGGGGGGGGGGGGTGGGGGGGGGGGGGGGTGGGGGGGGGGGGGGGTGGGGGGGGGGGGGGGTGGGGGGGGGGGGGGGTGGGGGGGGGGGGGGGTGGGGGGGGGGGGGGGTGGGGGGGGGGGGGGGTGGGGGGGGGGGGGGGTGGGGGGGGGGGGGGGTGGGGGGGGGGGGGGGTGGGGGGGGGGGGGGGTGGGGGGGGGGGGGGGTGGGGGGGGGGGGGGGTGGGGGGGGGGGGGGGTGGGGGGGGGGGGGGGTGGGGGGGGGGGGGGGTGGGGGGGGGGGGGGGTGGGGGGGGGGGGGGGTGGGGGGGGGGGGGGGTGGGGGGGGGGGGGGGTGGGGGGGGGGGGGGGTGGGGGGGGGGGGGGGTGGGGGGGGGGGGGGGTGGGGGGGGGGGGGGGTGGGGGGGGGGGGGGGTGGGGGGGGGGGGGGGTGGGGGGGGGGGGGGGTGGGGGGGGGGGGGGGTGGGGGGGGGGGGGGGTGGGGGGGGGGGGGGGTGGGGGGGGGGGGGGGTGGGGGGGGGGGGGGGTGGGGGGGGGGGGGGGTGGGGGGGGGGGGGGGTGGGGGGGGGGGGGGGTGGGGGGGGGGGGGGGTGGGGGGGGGGGGGGGTGGGGGGGGGGGGGGGTGGGGGGGGGGGGGGGTGGGGGGGGGGGGGGGTGGGGGGGGGGGGGGGTGGGGGGGGGGGGGGGTGGGGGGGGGGGGGGGTGGGGGGGGGGGGGGGTGGGGGGGGGGGGGGGTGGGGGGGGGGGGGGGTGGGGGGGGGGGGGGGTGGGGGGGGGGGGGGGTGGGGGGGGGGGGGGGTGGGGGGGGGGGGGGGTGGGGGGGGGGGGGGGTGGGGGGGGGGGGGGGTGGGGGGGGGGGGGGGTGGGGGGGGGGGGGGGTGGGGGGGGGGGGGGGTGGGGGGGGGGGGGGGTGGGGGGGGGGGGGGGTGGGGGGGGGGGGGGGTGGGGGGGGGGGGGGGTGGGGGGGGGGGGGGGTGGGGGGGGGGGGGGGTGGGGGGGGGGGGGGGTGGGGGGGGGGGGGGGTGGGGGGGGGGGGGGGTGGGGGGGGGGGGGGGTGGGGGGGGGGGGGGGTGGGGGGGGGGGGGGGTGGGGGGGGGGGGGGGTGGGGGGGGGGGGGGGTGGGGGGGGGGGGGGGTGGGGGGGGGGGGGGGTGGGGGGGGGGGGGGGTGGGGGGGGGGGGGGGTGGGGGGGGGGGGGGGTGGGGGGGGGGGGGGGTGGGGGGGGGGGGGGGTGGGGGGGGGGGGGGGTGGGGGGGGGGGGGGGTGGGGGGGGGGGGGGGTGGGGGGGGGGGGGGGTGGGGGGGGGGGGGGGTGGGGGGGGGGGGGGGTGGGGGGGGGGGGGGGTGGGGGGGGGGGGGGGTGGGGGGGGGGGGGGGTGGGGGGGGGGGGGGGTGGGGGGGGGGGGGGGTGGGGGGGGGGGGGGGTGGGGGGGGGGGGGGGTGGGGGGGGGGGGGGGTGGGGGGGGGGGGGGGTGGGGGGGGGGGGGGGTGGGGGGGGGGGGGGGTGGGGGGGGGGGGGGGTGGGGGGGGGGGGGGGTGGGGGGGGGGGGGGGTGGGGGGGGGGGGGGGTGGGGGGGGGGGGGGGTGGGGGGGGGGGGGGGTGGGGGGGGGGGGGGGTGGGGGGGGGGGGGGGTGGGGGGGGGGGGGGGTGGGGGGGGGGGGGGGTGGGGGGGGGGGGGGGTGGGGGGGGGGGGGGGTGGGGGGGGGGGGGGGTGGGGGGGGGGGGGGGTGGGGGGGGGGGGGGGTGGGGGGGGGGGGGGGTGGGGGGGGGGGGGGGTGGGGGGGGGGGGGGGTGGGGGGGGGGGGGGGTGGGGGGGGGGGGGGGTGGGGGGGGGGGGGGGTGGGGGGGGGGGGGGGTGGGGGGGGGGGGGGGTGGGGGGGGGGGGGGGTGGGGGGGGGGGGGGGTGGGGGGGGGGGGGGGTGGGGGGGGGGGGGGGTGGGGGGGGGGGGGGGTGGGGGGGGGGGGGGGTGGGGGGGGGGGGGGGTGGGGGGGGGGGGGGGTGGGGGGGGGGGGGGGTGGGGGGGGGGGGGGGTGGGGGGGGGGGGGGGTGGGGGGGGGGGGGGGTGGGGGGGGGGGGGGGTGGGGGGGGGGGGGGGTGGGGGGGGGGGGGGGTGGGGGGGGGGGGGGGTGGGGGGGGGGGGGGGTGGGGGGGGGGGGGGGTGGGGGGGGGGGGGGGTGGGGGGGGGGGGGGGTGGGGGGGGGGGGGGGTGGGGGGGGGGGGGGGTGGGGGGGGGGGGGGGTGGGGGGGGGGGGGGGTGGGGGGGGGGGGGGGTGGGGGGGGGGGGGGGTGGGGGGGGGGGGGGGTGGGGGGGGGGGGGGGTGGGGGGGGGGGGGGGTGGGGGGGGGGGGGGGTGGGGGGGGGGGGGGGTGGGGGGGGGGGGGGGTGGGGGGGGGGGGGGGTGGGGGGGGGGGGGGGTGGGGGGGGGGGGGGGTGGGGGGGGGGGGGGGTGGGGGGGGGGGGGGGTGGGGGGGGGGGGGGGTGGGGGGGGGGGGGGGTGGGGGGGGGGGGGGGTGGGGGGGGGGGGGGGTGGGGGGGGGGGGGGGTGGGGGGGGGGGGGGGTGGGGGGGGGGGGGGGTGGGGGGGGGGGGGGGTGGGGGGGGGGGGGGGTGGGGGGGGGGGGGGGTGGGGGGGGGGGGGGGTGGGGGGGGGGGGGGGTGGGGGGGGGGGGGGGTGGGGGGGGGGGGGGGTGGGGGGGGGGGGGGGTGGGGGGGGGGGGGGGTGGGGGGGGGGGGGGGTGGGGGGGGGGGGGGGTGGGGGGGGGGGGGGGTGGGGGGGGGGGGGGGTGGGGGGGGGGGGGGGTGGGGGGGGGGGGGGGTGGGGGGGGGGGGGGGTGGGGGGGGGGGGGGGTGGGGGGGGGGGGGGGTGGGGGGGGGGGGGGGTGGGGGGGGGGGGGGGTGGGGGGGGGGGGGGGTGGGGGGGGGGGGGGGTGGGGGGGGGGGGGGGTGGGGGGGGGGGGGGGTGGGGGGGGGGGGGGGTGGGGGGGGGGGGGGGTGGGGGGGGGGGGGGGTGGGGGGGGGGGGGGGTGGGGGGGGGGGGGGGTGGGGGGGGGGGGGGGTGGGGGGGGGGGGGGGTGGGGGGGGGGGGGGGTGGGGGGGGGGGGGGGTGGGGGGGGGGGGGGGTGGGGGGGGGGGGGGGTGGGGGGGGGGGGGGGTGGGGGGGGGGGGGGGTGGGGGGGGGGGGGGGTGGGGGGGGGGGGGGGTGGGGGGGGGGGGGGGTGGGGGGGGGGGGGGGTGGGGGGGGGGGGGGGTGGGGGGGGGGGGGGGTGGGGGGGGGGGGGGGTGGGGGGGGGGGGGGGTGGGGGGGGGGGGGGGTGGGGGGGGGGGGGGGTGGGGGGGGGGGGGGGTGGGGGGGGGGGGGGGTGGGGGGGGGGGGGGGTGGGGGGGGGGGGGGGTGGGGGGGGGGGGGGGTGGGGGGGGGGGGGGGTGGGGGGGGGGGGGGGTGGGGGGGGGGGGGGGTGGGGGGGGGGGGGGGTGGGGGGGGGGGGGGGTGGGGGGGGGGGGGGGTGGGGGGGGGGGGGGGTGGGGGGGGGGGGGGGTGGGGGGGGGGGGGGGTGGGGGGGGGGGGGGGTGGGGGGGGGGGGGGGTGGGGGGGGGGGGGGGTGGGGGGGGGGGGGGGTGGGGGGGGGGGGGGGTGGGGGGGGGGGGGGGTGGGGGGGGGGGGGGGTGGGGGGGGGGGGGGGTGGGGGGGGGGGGGGGTGGGGGGGGGGGGGGGTGGGGGGGGGGGGGGGTGGGGGGGGGGGGGGGTGGGGGGGGGGGGGGGTGGGGGGGGGGGGGGGTGGGGGGGGGGGGGGGTGGGGGGGGGGGGGGGTGGGGGGGGGGGGGGGTGGGGGGGGGGGGGGGTGGGGGGGGGGGGGGGTGGGGGGGGGGGGGGGTGGGGGGGGGGGGGGGTGGGGGGGGGGGGGGGTGGGGGGGGGGGGGGGTGGGGGGGGGGGGGGGTGGGGGGGGGGGGGGGTGGGGGGGGGGGGGGGTGGGGGGGGGGGGGGGTGGGGGGGGGGGGGGGTGGGGGGGGGGGGGGGTGGGGGGGGGGGGGGGTGGGGGGGGGGGGGGGTGGGGGGGGGGGGGGGTGGGGGGGGGGGGGGGTGGGGGGGGGGGGGGGTGGGGGGGGGGGGGGGTGGGGGGGGGGGGGGGTGGGGGGGGGGGGGGGTGGGGGGGGGGGGGGGTGGGGGGGGGGGGGGGTGGGGGGGGGGGGGGGTGGGGGGGGGGGGGGGTGGGGGGGGGGGGGGGTGGGGGGGGGGGGGGGTGGGGGGGGGGGGGGGTGGGGGGGGGGGGGGGTGGGGGGGGGGGGGGGTGGGGGGGGGGGGGGGTGGGGGGGGGGGGGGGTGGGGGGGGGGGGGGGTGGGGGGGGGGGGGGGTGGGGGGGGGGGGGGGTGGGGGGGGGGGGGGGTGGGGGGGGGGGGGGGTGGGGGGGGGGGGGGGTGGGGGGGGGGGGGGGTGGG
This sequence comes from Sphaerodactylus townsendi, assembly GCF_021028975.2. Taxonomy (NCBI): domain Eukaryota; kingdom Metazoa; phylum Chordata; class Lepidosauria; order Squamata; family Sphaerodactylidae; genus Sphaerodactylus; species Sphaerodactylus townsendi. Next base: position 576,277 of record NC_059432.1, on the reverse strand, counting down.
GGGGGGGGGGGGTGGGGGGGGGGGGGGGTGGGGGGGGGGGGGGGTGGGGGGGGGGGGGGGTGGGGGGGGGGGGGGGTGGGGGGGGGGGGGGGTGGGGGGGGGGGGGGGTGGGGGGGGGGGGGGGTGGGGGGGGGGGGGGGTGGGGGGGGGGGGGGGTGGGGGGGGGGGGGGGTGGGGGGGGGGGGGGGTGGGGGGGGGGGGGGGTGGGGGGGGGGGGGGGTGGGGGGGGGGGGGGGTGGGGGGGGGGGGGGGTGGGGGGGGGGGGGGGTGGGGGGGGGGGGGGGTGGGGGGGGGGGGGGGTGGGGGGGGGGGGGGGTGGGGGGGGGGGGGGGTGGGGGGGGGGGGGGGTGGGGGGGGGGGGGGGTGGGGGGGGGGGGGGGTGGGGGGGGGGGGGGGTGGGGGGGGGGGGGGGTGGGGGGGGGGGGGGGTGGGGGGGGGGGGGGGTGGGGGGGGGGGGGGGTGGGGGGGGGGGGGGGTGGGGGGGGGGGGGGGTGGGGGGGGGGGGGGGTGGGGGGGGGGGGGGGTGGGGGGGGGGGGGGGTGGGGGGGGGGGGGGGTGGGGGGGGGGGGGGGTGGGGGGGGGGGGGGGTGGGGGGGGGGGGGGGTGGGGGGGGGGGGGGGTGGGGGGGGGGGGGGGTGGGGGGGGGGGGGGGTGGGGGGGGGGGGGGGTGGGGGGGGGGGGGGGTGGGGGGGGGGGGGGGTGGGGGGGGGGGGGGGTGGGGGGGGGGGGGGGTGGGGGGGGGGGGGGGTGGGGGGGGGGGGGGGTGGGGGGGGGGGGGGGTGGGGGGGGGGGGGGGTGGGGGGGGGGGGGGGTGGGGGGGGGGGGGGGTGGGGGGGGGGGGGGGTGGGGGGGGGGGGGGGTGGGGGGGGGGGGGGGTGGGGGGGGGGGGGGGTGGGGGGGGGGGGGGGTGGGGGGGGGGGGGGGTGGGGGGGGGGGGGGGTGGGGGGGGGGGGGGGTGGGGGGGGGGGGGGGTGGGGGGGGGGGGGGGTGGGGGGGGGGGGGGGTGGGGGGGGGGGGGGGTGGGGGGGGGGGGGGGTGGGGGGGGGGGGGGGTGGGGGGGGGGGGGGGTGGGGGGGGGGGGGGGTGGGGGGGGGGGGGGGTGGGGGGGGGGGGGGGTGGGGGGGGGGGGGGGTGGGGGGGGGGGGGGGTGGGGGGGGGGGGGGGTGGGGGGGGGGGGGGGTGGGGGGGGGGGGGGGTGGGGGGGGGGGGGGGTGGGGGGGGGGGGGGGTGGGGGGGGGGGGGGGTGGGGGGGGGGGGGGGTGGGGGGGGGGGGGGGTGGGGGGGGGGGGGGGTGGGGGGGGGGGGGGGTGGGGGGGGGGGGGGGTGGGGGGGGGGGGGGGTGGGGGGGGGGGGGGGTGGGGGGGGGGGGGGGTGGGGGGGGGGGGGGGTGGGGGGGGGGGGGGGTGGGGGGGGGGGGGGGTGGGGGGGGGGGGGGGTGGGGGGGGGGGGGGGTGGGGGGGGGGGGGGGTGGGGGGGGGGGGGGGTGGGGGGGGGGGGGGGTGGGGGGGGGGGGGGGTGGGGGGGGGGGGGGGTGGGGGGGGGGGGGGGTGGGGGGGGGGGGGGGTGGGGGGGGGGGGGGGTGGGGGGGGGGGGGGGTGGGGGGGGGGGGGGGTGGGGGGGGGGGGGGGTGGGGGGGGGGGGGGGTGGGGGGGGGGGGGGGTGGGGGGGGGGGGGGGTGGGGGGGGGGGGGGGTGGGGGGGGGGGGGGGTGGGGGGGGGGGGGGGTGGGGGGGGGGGGGGGTGGGGGGGGGGGGGGGTGGGGGGGGGGGGGGGTGGGGGGGGGGGGGGGTGGGGGGGGGGGGGGGTGGGGGGGGGGGGGGGTGGGGGGGGGGGGGGGTGGGGGGGGGGGGGGGTGGGGGGGGGGGGGGGTGGGGGGGGGGGGGGGTGGGGGGGGGGGGGGGTGGGGGGGGGGGGGGGTGGGGGGGGGGGGGGGTGGGGGGGGGGGGGGGTGGGGGGGGGGGGGGGTGGGGGGGGGGGGGGGTGGGGGGGGGGGGGGGTGGGGGGGGGGGGGGGTGGGGGGGGGGGGGGGTGGGGGGGGGGGGGGGTGGGGGGGGGGGGGGGTGGGGGGGGGGGGGGGTGGGGGGGGGGGGGGGTGGGGGGGGGGGGGGGTGGGGGGGGGGGGGGGTGGGGGGGGGGGGGGGTGGGGGGGGGGGGGGGTGGGGGGGGGGGGGGGTGGGGGGGGGGGGGGGTGGGGGGGGGGGGGGGTGGGGGGGGGGGGGGGTGGGGGGGGGGGGGGGTGGGGGGGGGGGGGGGTGGGGGGGGGGGGGGGTGGGGGGGGGGGGGGGTGGGGGGGGGGGGGGGTGGGGGGGGGGGGGGGTGGGGGGGGGGGGGGGTGGGGGGGGGGGGGGGTGGGGGGGGGGGGGGGTGGGGGGGGGGGGGGGTGGGGGGGGGGGGGGGTGGGGGGGGGGGGGGGTGGGGGGGGGGGGGACTAAATATTGCAAGCGTTTGCGATTAAAGCGAGAGTCCAGGATGGCGTCAATTTCGTAGTGCTTGTGGCCATCAATAATAGTCGGTGGGGGTCTCTCCGGCAGGTCGTGCCAGGCATCGGAAGCGGGAGCCTCCTTGAGTAAACTGGAATGGAAGACAGGATGAATGTTACTAAGAG
>NC_059432.1:556698-571698 GCF_021028975.2 Sphaerodactylus townsendi | reverse complement strand
CCACCCCCCCCCCCCCCCACCCCCCCCCCCCCCCACCCCCCCCCCCCCCCACCCCCCCCCCCCCCCACCCCCCCCCCCCCCCACCCCCCCCCCCCCCCACCCCCCCCCCCCCCCACCCCCCCCCCCCCCCACCCCCCCCCCCCCCCACCCCCCCCCCCCCCCACCCCCCCCCCCCCCCACCCCCCCCCCCCCCCACCCCCCCCCCCCCCCACCCCCCCCCCCCCCCACCCCCCCCCCCCCCCACCCCCCCCCCCCCCCACCCCCCCCCCCCCCCACCCCCCCCCCCCCCCACCCCCCCCCCCCCCCACCCCCCCCCCCCCCCACCCCCCCCCCCCCCCACCCCCCCCCCCCCCCACCCCCCCCCCCCCCCACCCCCCCCCCCCCCCACCCCCCCCCCCCCCCACCCCCCCCCCCCCCCACCCCCCCCCCCCCCCACCCCCCCCCCCCCCCACCCCCCCCCCCCCCCACCCCCCCCCCCCCCCACCCCCCCCCCCCCCCACCCCCCCCCCCCCCCACCCCCCCCCCCCCCCACCCCCCCCCCCCCCCACCCCCCCCCCCCCCCACCCCCCCCCCCCCCCACCCCCCCCCCCCCCCACCCCCCCCCCCCCCCACCCCCCCCCCCCCCCACCCCCCCCCCCCCCCACCCCCCCCCCCCCCCACCCCCCCCCCCCCCCACCCCCCCCCCCCCCCACCCCCCCCCCCCCCCACCCCCCCCCCCCCCCACCCCCCCCCCCCCCCACCCCCCCCCCCCCCCACCCCCCCCCCCCCCCACCCCCCCCCCCCCCCACCCCCCCCCCCCCCCACCCCCCCCCCCCCCCACCCCCCCCCCCCCCCACCCCCCCCCCCCCCCACCCCCCCCCCCCCCCACCCCCCCCCCCCCCCACCCCCCCCCCCCCCCACCCCCCCCCCCCCCCACCCCCCCCCCCCCCCACCCCCCCCCCCCCCCACCCCCCCCCCCCCCCACCCCCCCCCCCCCCCACCCCCCCCCCCCCCCACCCCCCCCCCCCCCCACCCCCCCCCCCCCCCACCCCCCCCCCCCCCCACCCCCCCCCCCCCCCACCCCCCCCCCCCCCCACCCCCCCCCCCCCCCACCCCCCCCCCCCCCCACCCCCCCCCCCCCCCACCCCCCCCCCCCCCCACCCCCCCCCCCCCCCACCCCCCCCCCCCCCCACCCCCCCCCCCCCCCACCCCCCCCCCCCCCCACCCCCCCCCCCCCCCACCCCCCCCCCCCCCCACCCCCCCCCCCCCCCACCCCCCCCCCCCCCCACCCCCCCCCCCCCCCACCCCCCCCCCCCCCCACCCCCCCCCCCCCCCACCCCCCCCCCCCCCCACCCCCCCCCCCCCCCACCCCCCCCCCCCCCCACCCCCCCCCCCCCCCACCCCCCCCCCCCCCCACCCCCCCCCCCCCCCACCCCCCCCCCCCCCCACCCCCCCCCCCCCCCACCCCCCCCCCCCCCCACCCCCCCCCCCCCCCACCCCCCCCCCCCCCCACCCCCCCCCCCCCCCACCCCCCCCCCCCCCCACCCCCCCCCCCCCCCACCCCCCCCCCCCCCCACCCCCCCCCCCCCCCACCCCCCCCCCCCCCCACCCCCCCCCCCCCCCACCCCCCCCCCCCCCCACCCCCCCCCCCCCCCACCCCCCCCCCCCCCCACCCCCCCCCCCCCCCACCCCCCCCCCCCCCCACCCCCCCCCCCCCCCACCCCCCCCCCCCCCCACCCCCCCCCCCCCCCACCCCCCCCCCCCCCCACCCCCCCCCCCCCCCACCCCCCCCCCCCCCCACCCCCCCCCCCCCCCACCCCCCCCCCCCCCCACCCCCCCCCCCCCCCACCCCCCCCCCCCCCCACCCCCCCCCCCCCCCACCCCCCCCCCCCCCCACCCCCCCCCCCCCCCACCCCCCCCCCCCCCCACCCCCCCCCCCCCCCACCCCCCCCCCCCCCCACCCCCCCCCCCCCCCACCCCCCCCCCCCCCCACCCCCCCCCCCCCCCACCCCCCCCCCCCCCCACCCCCCCCCCCCCCCACCCCCCCCCCCCCCCACCCCCCCCCCCCCCCACCCCCCCCCCCCCCCACCCCCCCCCCCCCCCACCCCCCCCCCCCCCCACCCCCCCCCCCCCCCACCCCCCCCCCCCCCCACCCCCCCCCCCCCCCACCCCCCCCCCCCCCCACCCCCCCCCCCCCCCACCCCCCCCCCCCCCCACCCCCCCCCCCCCCCACCCCCCCCCCCCCCCACCCCCCCCCCCCCCCACCCCCCCCCCCCCCCACCCCCCCCCCCCCCCACCCCCCCCCCCCCCCACCCCCCCCCCCCCCCACCCCCCCCCCCCCCCACCCCCCCCCCCCCCCACCCCCCCCCCCCCCCACCCCCCCCCCCCCCCACCCCCCCCCCCCCCCACCCCCCCCCCCCCCCACCCCCCCCCCCCCCCACCCCCCCCCCCCCCCACCCCCCCCCCCCCCCACCCCCCCCCCCCCCCACCCCCCCCCCCCCCCACCCCCCCCCCCCCCCACCCCCCCCCCCCCCCACCCCCCCCCCCCCCCACCCCCCCCCCCCCCCACCCCCCCCCCCCCCCACCCCCCCCCCCCCCCACCCCCCCCCCCCCCCACCCCCCCCCCCCCCCACCCCCCCCCCCCCCCACCCCCCCCCCCCCCCACCCCCCCCCCCCCCCACCCCCCCCCCCCCCCACCCCCCCCCCCCCCCACCCCCCCCCCCCCCCACCCCCCCCCCCCCCCACCCCCCCCCCCCCCCACCCCCCCCCCCCCCCACCCCCCCCCCCCCCCACCCCCCCCCCCCCCCACCCCCCCCCCCCCCCACCCCCCCCCCCCCCCACCCCCCCCCCCCCCCACCCCCCCCCCCCCCCACCCCCCCCCCCCCCCACCCCCCCCCCCCCCCACCCCCCCCCCCCCCCACCCCCCCCCCCCCCCACCCCCCCCCCCCCCCACCCCCCCCCCCCCCCACCCCCCCCCCCCCCCACCCCCCCCCCCCCCCACCCCCCCCCCCCCCCACCCCCCCCCCCCCCCACCCCCCCCCCCCCCCACCCCCCCCCCCCCCCACCCCCCCCCCCCCCCACCCCCCCCCCCCCCCACCCCCCCCCCCCCCCACCCCCCCCCCCCCCCACCCCCCCCCCCCCCCACCCCCCCCCCCCCCCACCCCCCCCCCCCCCCACCCCCCCCCCCCCCCACCCCCCCCCCCCCCCACCCCCCCCCCCCCCCACCCCCCCCCCCCCCCACCCCCCCCCCCCCCCACCCCCCCCCCCCCCCACCCCCCCCCCCCCCCACCCCCCCCCCCCCCCACCCCCCCCCCCCCCCACCCCCCCCCCCCCATGATGGGAATTGTAGTTCCTGAACATCTGGAGAGCCGCAGGTTCCCTACCCCTGCCCTAGATCAATTTGCCAGGTGACAAAGCTATTTAGAGGCAGTTGCCAGTATGAAACTTGGCTTTTCCCCCAAGTGTTTCGAAGGCTGGGATTGATTGATTTAGCTGAATCTAACAAGTGAGTGTGTGGATTTTAATTTGATGGGATATTGAATTCAAGGGATACCATATTAAGTAGTGGGGCTATTTTCAAAGTTTTCCATAAAGACCGTGGAGTCCTTACATGTTATAAATACATGTTGTAAAGTGACCAACAGTTGTGGTCACTTTTGAATGAAGTCCTAATGAAAAGAAATGTGGGGAGATTCCCAAGGACACCATTCCAGCACTTTTAAAGAGCAGTTTATTTATTTATTGGATTTATTTATTGGATTACAGGATTCTGATTTGAATCAGGGCTGCCATACAGGCCTTGGGGGGGAATACCCCCAAAATGGCATCTATTATGTCTAAGAGTTTTCTCACATCTGTATGGTTTTTATGACAGAGATCAGGGAAAATACCTAGAATGTCACTCGAAACTGATGTCACTTCCTCCCCAAAGACCTCCCCTTCCAGGAACTGATGCAATTCTAGTGACCCTGTTTCATTCCAGGATTGTGTCTCTGGTGATCTGTAAACAGGCCTTATGTTTCTTTAGCTTTCTACTTAACTATTTAGAATTTCTTCTCTCTTTTTTTTGACATTGCACCCAGAAATATATATTTGCATGTGTGCTTTATTTTGTTATTCAATAAGACATTCAATATTCAGGCGTTTGCCTGAATTAATGCAACATCCACATGATATTACCAAAAAAGCAGATTTGAATACATATTTTATTGCCTCATTCTATAGATGATGAAATTAGAGGTGAGGGAATAATGCATTTGGTTCCGTTTCAATACATTGCGCTGATGAATGGACAAATCACATTCGGCTCTGGAATTTGGCAGCAGCAAACATTTTGAGCATCTCTGCTGTGGAAGAGCATCTGCATTCTGATGTGTGCACAATTCTTTACCTGCCCCAGAAAAAGATATCTAATACACTCAGTGATGTTTCCATGGATTTCTAAGACCTGTGTGCAGAACAAGAGAAAGTCTTGCAGGACTAAAGGGTCAGTATCATGTGGTAGAAAGAGACAAACAGAGGGAGAAGAAGAAGAGTTTGGATTTATACCCTCCCCTTCTCAGAGGGGCTTACATATTTCTTCCCTTCCCTTCCACACACCAAACACTTTGTGAGGTAGGTGGGGTTGAGAGAGTTCTGAGAGAAGTGTGACTAGCCTGAGGTCACCCAACACGCTTCAGGTGGAGGAGAAATTCACCAGATAAGAGTCTGCTGCTCAGATGGAGGGAATCAAACCTGGTTCTCCAGATTTCAGTCCACCTGCTCTTAACCACTACATCATGCTAGATTAGAGTCCACCCACTCTTAAACACTATACCCCATAGTTTGCCATTGCCTGCCTCTACATCACAGAACAGAGCCGACAAAGCAACGTTTCTAAGATCTGATGAGATCAGAATAGTTTGGGCTATAAGATACTTTTTCTAGAATCTCCATATCTAATCTTCTGCAGCTACATGGAACATGGAAGGCTTATCCATTGTTATTTTTACGTTGTTCATTTAAATATCCAGTAAAAAAAAGTGCTCCTCCAAGATTTTTTTCTCACTTTTCTCTGTATTTGTGGGAGGGGGGAGGGAGTAATAGTTGCCTTGTGCAAAAAAAATAATCCTTGAACTGGCCCCTTGAAAGGTCAGTTAATTGTCTCCTACAAACCACTTCGCTGAGATCCATCAGAGCACAAGAAGGCAGTTGTCTCAATTTGGCTTAGAGATACATTTTTAAACATTTATATCCCACCCTATCCCACAGGGGTCAGGGCGGCGAACAACAACAGCATAAAAATAGCACAGAAGCATCAATAATCATAAAACCATACACAAAGAACAGATGGCAACACCCCCGCCCCCTTCTGCACCCATGGGAGGCCATCCTGTGGCCGCCCCGTGAGCACAGACTGCAAAAAATATGACCCAAGTCTAAAACCCTCTAAGCAGTTCAAAGAGGCATCAGTGCAACAGAACCTAGCCTAGTGACTAACCTAAAAATATAACATCAAACCACTAAACTAAGCCTAACCCATAACCGATCTATACCTGTCACTAACTCTAAAAAGCTCAGGCAATACAGCAACTCGATACCTAAGAATACTAAATATCATAATGGGCAGCAGAACCAATACAACCTAACTGCAACCTAGCATTACAGGTGGTAAAATCTTAGCACTAACCTCCCCATTATACATGGAGAAGCAAGTGTGTTAAGAGCAAAAAAGAGCAGCTTATGGAGAAGCCAGTGTGTTAAGAGTAGAAATCCAGGATAGGAAGGATTCTGCAAAGGTCCCCCCATGCTCTAAAATATTGCTGTGCATGAGTTTGCACAGTATCCCATCTCTGACCCCATCCTCCCAAATAAACTCTCTTACCAGCATTGTCAAACCAGTATACTGAGAAAAAAACAGGCCTCACTTTTTCGCTCTGGAACCTGCAAATCACCAATACTCAGAGCATTCTTATGAGCATCATTTGAATCAGCCCAAACTCAGCTTCTCTCCTGGAATCTGCCATGCAAAGTAGAGTTATTCTGATTTAAAGGAGGATTTACTGCCTCCATAGTAGTCTGTAAAACAATTGGGATGCTTCTGACATTTCCCTCATCCAATTTTCTGGCCAGATTTTGATGTTCTGGATGATCAGTTCTTGTTTCCCAAGGTGAAGCAACACACTAGAAATTCCTCTCTATTTTGTTTATTTCCACATTGGGAGTGTGGCACAGCTCATGAGAAGTTTGCCACACTGCCCAAATGTAATTTGCTCAGTTGCATTTACAGGAGTATCTCCTGCAAGGACGTAGGTAAGGGGGGGTTCTCGGGTTCAACCCCCCCCCCCATTACATGTCTGAACCTCTGCCCCCGTTTGCAGTTTTGTATTTTAAAGTGTTTTTTCGGTTGTTGGCCTGAGGGGGCGCAGTTTTTAGGCTAGCATAGTGGTTCTCAACCTGGAGGTTGGGACCCCTTTGGGGGTCGAATGACCCTTTCACAAGGATCGCCTAAGACTCTCTGCATCAGTGTTCTCCATCTGAAAAATGGTTAAATTTTAGGGTTGGGGGTCACCACAACATGAGGAACTGTATTAAAGGGTTGCGGCATTAGGAAGGTTGAGAACCGCTGGGCTAGCAGCACCAAAATTTCAGAGATTTGTTGGGAGACTCTCCTGATGATACCACCCAGGTTTGGTGAAGTTTGGTTCAGGGGGTCCAAAGTTATGGACTTCCAAAAGGGGTGCCCCATCCCCCATTGTTTCCAGTGGGAGCTAATAGAAGATGGGGGCGACACCTTTGAGGGTCCATAACTTTCAACCCCCTGAACCAAACTTCACCAAACCTGGGTGGTATTATCAGGAGAGTCTCCTAAAGATACTCTGAAATTTTGGTGCTGCTAGCTTAACAATTGCACTCCTGACAGCAGGCACCCCCAAATTTCCACAGATTTTCCTTTTAAATCCACCCCCTTTGGCATGGATTTAAAGGGAGAATCTGAGGTCCGCAGTTTAAACATTGAAAGTGATGCTGTTTCAGGGTGAGGGATAATCTACCCCAAAACAGCATCACTTTCAATGTTGTTTCAACTGGCTTTAAGGTGGATTTAAAAGGAGAATCTGGGCTTCCTAGTTTAAACATCATTGAGAGTGATGCTGTTTGGGGGTGGATTTCAGCATCCCATGCTGCCCATGGGGCCCCCCCGCAAAACTCAGATTTTTCACGAGGTTCCATTTTCCCTAGCTACACCTCTGCCCGGAGGGGAGGGCAGAAGGGACTGCTGGCTGCCGACTGGGAGTCCAGCCAGTGACGGGATCAGGTGGGGCAGGGGAGTCTGCCGTCCTTGGCTTCAGAGAGCTGCTTTTACAAGAGCCTTTTTACAAGGCTTGGGGAGGCATGGCCACACCCCCAGGGACGGGTGGGGGCGGGGGCCCCCAAGCCCCCCCATAAAAAATCTATACCTATGTCACTGATCTCCTGCTTTGTAGGTTTTTAAGTAGAGGGTATAGTTTGTTCCAAACAAAGATGATAGCACTGGTGGTTGTGTGTTTTCCAGGCTGTGTGGCCGTGATCTGGTAGATCTTGTTCCTAACATTTCACCAGCATATGTGACTGGCATCTTCAGAGGTGTATCACAGAGAGAAGCCTGTTACACATTGCAAAACATTAGGAATGATATCTACCAGATCACGGCCACACAGCCTGGAAAATCCACAACAACCAGTTGAATCCAGCCGTGAAAGTCTTTGACAATACAAAGATGATAGTAGATTGGATATTCCTTCATCACAGAAAAAAGTATGTCAGACCTTCTTTGTTGTAGAATGTTCTGCCTGGGTCCTAGTGTTTACCCAGCTCTGCTCCCCCATCAGTTTGAAAGTAAAAATACATTTTGGCATAAATGCTCTTGTAGCAAAGTATCATGTTCAATGACAAAATACTGGTTTCTCATATTTATTTGGGACTATATTCTAATGCGGAAGTATACAATTTTTTCAGCCGCTGGACCTTAAGTGACTGAACTATCACCTTTGTGTGAAACAAAGTATACATGGCCATCAGACAGCAAGGCTGATTTGGTGATGATGGATGCCATCCCCTGGACCTGGGCGTTGGTACCAGTAGGAAGGATCTCATCTGGACAAGCTGCCAGTTATACCCTTTTCTGCCTATTTTGGATGACAATGGCCAAACCCTCAGAAATGGCTGCTGTCCTTGGGGCTAGAACACCCTGCTCTCTTGTTCACAAAAGATATGCAAAACGGCAGCCAGTCTAAAACAATCAAGTTTCTTGACAGCTATTCGTACCTCGCTTAATCCTATCATTCCTTTCATTCCCTGTTCCTGAGGACCACTTTATCTTTCTTTGACTTCGGATATCCCAGAATTGTCATTTCATTAATTCCAACATAAATCTAAGCAGACGCTGGACGCTCACAGGCTTTGATTCATCAAGCCGTCGTCCACCGCATTGTCCTCTCCCAGAGGACAAGCCTTCTTCTTTGTTTAGGAAGATTAGCTCTCTTAACATTGCTAGAAGGCTAGATTTTCTTAAATCTAGGCTGCTCACACTACAGGCCTTGCTCAGTGTTTTTTTGGACTTGCTTTGGTTCAGTTGCACTGTGTCTGAAATCATCCTTATTCTCCTGGAATCCAGTGCTTTGGACCTGTTTCTCTTCAAGCCAGGTAGCTATTGCCCTTCCTGTAATGACCTACTGTTTTCCAAACCTATCCCCTCACCTCTTTCTATATCTTAGGCAGCTCCAAACTTTCTGTGTGCTTCTGCTTTTACCTGTGTAAGTTTATTATTTTATTGTCCGATTAAAAATGGTTAAACTTTACTTTCTGGACTCCTGCAGCTTTCTCAGGAGAAAGACTCTGTATACACAGGTGGGAAAGACCCTGGTTACCCCCTCTAGCAAAGCAAGACCTGTCCTTGTGAATTCCCCATTACCATTTTGGATAACATTCACCCCAAATTTCCTTCATTTCCATCAACTTACAAAACACTGTGAGAAGCACGCTGGCATTAGACATTCCAACCACATTCTCGGCGATGCATGTCAGCAGAAACCCGTTATCCTCATTAGTGACATTCACTAAGGTCAGGTTGATGGAATGGACATTGGTCCAGTTGGCATTTGTCTGGGGGGGGAAATGACACAGAGAAAGTTAATATGCAAAAAGCAATAACTTGGTGATCATTCTTTTTCTCGTTTGAACCACAGAATCCTCAGAGGAGATTCTCAAAAAAGACTGTTGAGCTCAACATCCTACCTGATGAGTGTTGATCGGCCGCCAGATTTACCACCATCCAGTCAACATCTGGGCAGAGGAGAGCCAGACCCATTACAGAGTGATAGCGGCATTTTCCCCCCCTCACAGACAACAGTCAGGTTGATGTGATTGTACTGATCTCTGGCAGATCTAGAGGAATCCAATCAACATCAAAACAGCCAGGTCCAGGAAAAAAGAGCACTAACCAAGAGGTGCATCATGGTTCAAACCTCCTTCTCCTAATTGTGTTTAAGAGAAGCTTTGCATGCTGATGTGTCTCAGAAGTGAAAGAGCAAGCTTTGGATACTTCCCTGATTTGCTACAATGCTACCATGCATGAAAAAGACAGGTTTTGAATGTCCCCATCTAAAGACTTATCTAAGAGGAGAGAGGAGGGAGGAGAGTTGATTTTTTACGCCTCGCTTTGCAACTGCCCAGCTTGTTGCATTCCCTTCTCCTCCTCACAACAGACACCTTGTGAGGTAGGTGAGATTGAGAGAGTTCTACAGAGAAATGTAACTATCCCAAAGGTTTCCCCCCAGTTTAGAATCCTGTCTCACAAATGGAGGAGTGAGGACTCAAACCAAGTTCTCAAGATTACAGTCCACTGCTCTTAACCACTATACCACACTGGATATCTGGATACTACAGAATACCAGCTAAATGTTTATTACCACCTGGATTAGTTGGGAAAGCTGTGCAGTCCCTTTTTCTCAAGGACATGAGATTGGCCTCAGCAGCAGAACCAGGTTTTTTTCACCCCTAGCTTCAGTCTGGTGGGAGGAGCTATTGGCTGACACCAGGATCCTGTGAGACCTCAAACACTTCCACATGGCCTGCAGAGACAGAGATGATCCGCTGGGCTTTTGGTTGAAGCCTCACACTGCAGCCACTATACCATCTTCTTGGCCTCCCAAACTACAGACTACCAGACTACCAGACTACCGACCAGCCAGTTACGCGGTGGCGTGGGAGGTTGCAGAGCTCGTGTATCTAATCTGGAGGAACTGGGTTTGATTCCCAGCTCTGCCACCTGAGCTGTGGAGGCTTATCTGGGGGATTCAGATTAGCCTGTACACTCCCACACACGCCAGCTGGGTGACCTTGGGCTAGTCACAGCTTCTCAGAGCTCTCTCAGCCCCACCTACCTCACAGGGTGTTTGTTGTGAGGGGGGGGAAGGGCAAGGAGATTGTAAGCCCCTTTGAGTCTCCTGCAGGAGAGAAAGGGGGGATATAAATCCAAACTCTCCTTCTCTTCTAATTATGTACCTGACTTCTTTCTTTGCTTTGTTTTCCCAATGGAACAAACAGGCACTCTGTTGAGGTGGGAAAATGTATACTATGGGGGCTATAGAAGATATTGCTATCAGTCACTATCAATAGTTTTTATGTTTAGGTTTTAGTAAGGTTAATTTACCATTTGTTTTATTGTATTACTATACTGTAATCTTTCCTGGCTGGGAATGGGTGGGCTACAAACTCAATAGAATAAAACAATTTTTAAAAATGTCATATGGGCATCCCTTTTTTTCCAGATCCACTTAATTATTAAAAAATAAAAGAGATAAAAAGGACAAGATAAAAAAAGAAAAGGAAAGAAAGTATAATGGGAAGAAAAGCAAAGATAAAGGGGAGACTGTTATCAAGATGTCAGTGGCTCACTCATACTGCTGATTCTGGATTTTTTCAGAACTAGTGGGTCTAAAAATTAATTAGTTAAATAAATAATTCGATGTGTATGCTGCCCTCCCCACAAGGGCTCAGAGCAGCTTGCAGAAGTAAAGAACATATAAAATTTGATTACATAAACAATTGAAACAATTAACATCCAATCTAATCCAGTTAAAATACATTTAAATTAAAATCAACTACAAGCTTAATTTCAAATCGCTGTTAAAATATAACCAGCAACAGATGCCATTTAAAGCAAATAGGGAATTACGATTTGGGTCAGGTCTTCCAGTCCAGACCCTTCCAGACCCCCTCCCAAATTTTAAAGTCCCCAATAGCCGAGGAGGTAAGAATTAAGAAAAGCTTGCTCTGCATTTGGCAAAAATAGTCCCATCAGCGACTCAACCTGAGGGTAACGTTGTTCCACCAGAACTTTCACATAGACATCCTGCAGCAATGACTTGATTATGCATGACAGGAAAAGAATCTCCCATTGGCCTGTCTTGAATTCTTACTGCTAAACCTCACTGTATACTGTATTGCTCAGGCCACACTGGAAGTCCTGTGCACAGTTCTGTGGGCCTCTTTTCAAAGGGATGTGGACAGAATGGAGCAGAAAAGAACAAGGATGATTGGGGGCCTGAAGATCCGAGGAAAGGCTGAGGGATTTGGGAATATTTAGTCTGGAGAAGATCACTCATATTGGAAGGGCTGTCACTTAGAGGAAAGCAGGGAGGACTTCGCATTGGGAGCAGAGGACAGAACTTGCGAAAAATTACAGGTGGAAAAGAAGTTAAGCAAAAATCGTTTGCAGAGCAGTTTTGCAGTGCAATCTGCTGCCTAGGGAGATGGTGAGCTCCCCCTCTCTGGCAGTCTTCGAACAGCGGCTGGACAAATATTTGTCAGGGCTGCTTTTGGTTGATCCTGCATTGAGCAGGCAGTTATATCCGGTGGCCTGTTTGGCCCCTTCCAACTCTATGATTCTAGGGATGTCCTCAAGTCAAAGTATTGTGGGAGGAGGAGAGGAAAAAATTATGAATTTTCTCCACCCTGGTTGTGGTGGGTTTTCCAGGCTGTGTGGCCGTGGTCTGGTAGACCTTGTTCCTAACATTTCGCCTGTATCTGTGGCTGGTATCTTTAGAGGAGTATCACAGAGAGAAGTCTATTACACACTGTGTCTAGTGAGAAGAGAAAGTTTAGTGGGGTATATATCGTCCATGTCCCAGAGTGGGGAACCAATCAGTAAGTGTTTGGGTGGAACTTGCTATGCAAAGGTGTGGTTGAGTGCATTGTATTGTGGGTGGGGTTATCTCCACCCTGTTTCATACATCTATATTGTCCCTATTTTGGTAGCTTTTTAAGGAACTACATTGACACAAGCCCCAAAACCAGCAAGGTGTTGTGCTTAAGAGCAGGTGGATTCTAATCTGGAGAGCCAGGTTTGATTCCCCACTTCTCCACCCAAGTGGCAGAGGCTTATCTGGTGAACCAAAATGTGTTTCCCTCACTCCTACATTCCTGCTGGGTGACCTTGGACCAGTCACAGTTCTCTCCAAACTCTCTCAGCCCCACCTACCTCACAAGATGTCTGTTGTGGGGAGAGGAAGGGAGCTTGTAAGCCACCTTGAGTCTCCTTACAGGAGAGAAAAGTGGGATATAAATCCAAACTCTTCTTTTTCTTCTTCATAGGAAAGACCCTTCAACATGTCACTCATCTGGGCTTCCTTTTTCCAGCCCCTTCCCCAGCCCTTGCATTGCAAGATTCAGTTTGGAAATTCTCAGAATTGCTATCCAATTTTCCTGCATTTTGAGAGGAAAGGGTTTGGTGGGGAGATTTCTCTCGTTGAAACGGGGCATGTTATAAGGATGGGAAGGTCAAGGAAGCTGTTCATTCCTTAAGCCCAGGAAATTAATGTCCCACCCCACTGAACAGCAGAAAAGAACTCGCCTGCCCCAATGATGTAGGTATAGATTTTTTATGGGGTGAGTTCGGTGACTGAGGGCTTTCCGGCTGTTCCATTCCATGCATTGTTTCAAGCAAGCCGGAAGTATAATGGGAACCCGAGGAACGCCCCCACCCTTACCTACATCCCTGCCTGCCCCCATATCACCCATGTCTGATCCTTGAAGATTACTCTTCCAATTTGTTGAGGCATGTCCAGTTGTCTCCCAAATCCTTTTCTTTCACCTGCATGCAGCTATCCCAGCCCATTTCTAGCATTTAATAAAATCTAAAAGACATCACTGACTGGTGGGGAAGGGAAAAGATGCTACTAACTCCTCCGTTTCCTGCAAGTTCAGATGAGGGGCAAGAGAGAACCCATTTGCACTGCTAAATTTCCAAGTACTTAGCTATGCAGACAAGATTGGGGATTCCCTGTAGACAACAGACCAATAACAAATCCAGCAATCCCTTACAACAGCAGCGGCGGTGGCAGAGGAGGAGGAGCTTGGATTTATATCCCACTACTTTCTCCTGTATGGAGTCTCAAGGTGGCTTACAAGCTCCTTTCCCTTCTTCTCCCCATAACAGACACCTTGTGAGGAAGGTGGGGCTGACAGAGTTCAGAGACTCAGGTCACTCAGCAGGAATGTCAGAGTGTGGAAACACATCTGGTTCACCAGCTAAGCCTCTGCCGCTCAGGCGGAGGAGTGGGGAATCAAACCCAATTCTCCAGATTAGAATTCACCTGCTCTTAACCACTACGCCACACTGGCTCTCATAACAATGGAGACAAAATTTGGGGATTCCGTAGACAACAGGCCAGTAGCAAACCCAACAATCCCTTAGAAATGAAAGAGAGAATCCTCCATTCAGATGACCCATGCAGTCAAGTCAAGGTGTGTGCCAAATACAAGACTGATCCAGATCTCTGTGTGCAAATTTTGTGATCCATTTCTTTCCACAAAAGGCAGTATCTAAGCTAAGGAAAGCAAAGATGAGGCTGGGCCTTTGAAGACTTTATCAAATTTTCTCAGAACTTTTTGTGCAAGGTTGTAGAACTCTGAGGTCCTCAGTGTCTCAGTGTCCTCTGGAGGGTGGCTTAGAATTGACTGGGGATAGCAACTTCACTGGGAGTACTAAACAGACATGTGATGGTGCATACAAACAAGTTTGCATTTTTAACAGAAAAACCAATGAGGAAACAAATTTGTGCATCTAAGAGGCCCCTTCCGCGCATGCAGAATAGTGCATTTTCAATCCACTTTCACAACTGCTATTCCGCACAGTAAAATCCAGATGCAAAGTGCACTGAAAGTGGATTGAAAATGCATTATTCTGCACGTGCGGAAGGGGCCATAGAAAAGACTGTAAGGACATCAAGGATGAGCCCCAAACAGTCTCTTAATATATTGTCGAAGGCTTTCATGGCCGGAATCACTTGGGTGCTGTGTGGCTTCCGGGCTGTATGGCCGTGTTCTAGCAGCATTCTCTCCTGACGTTTCGCCTGCATCTGTGGCTGGCATCTTCAGAGGATCTCTGAAGATGCCAACCACAGATATAGGCGAAACGTCAGGAGAGAATGCTGCTAGAACACGGCCATACAGCCCGGAAGCCACACAGCACCCAAGTCTCTTAATACCCCAAAACAGGGGCCCCAGAAATCAGAGGAGACCACCCCAAAAAAGCACGGTGTTTGTGTATGTGTATTATTTACCAGTGACAATATTCAGCTCAATCTTTCTTGACAAACATGGTTCATTTCTAAAAAGCAAGTAAGAAGGTTCTAGATGTTAAAAAGCCTGAATTCTCCCTAGGATCTGAAATGACTACATGGAAGCTATCATATTGTGGTCATGTCACGAAAGGACATGACTCAATGGTCAGCTAGGAAAAGCTGAAGGAAAAGAAGGATTGACATGAAATGAAGGAATAAAGGAAGCCATGGTCTTCAGCTTGCAAAGACTTGACCAGGACTGTTAAGAAGAGGACATATGTCAAAAGGGACTTTACAGCATATAACAAGACATGCAAGGGAAGGGTGGCACATGAGACAGACAGACAGACAGACAGACAGACAGAATCAGCTCTAAAAATGCCCCCAGTCATGAAGAAGAAGAAGAAGAAGAAGAAGAAGAAGAAGAAGAAGAAGAAGA
>NC_059432.1:526349-556607 GCF_021028975.2 Sphaerodactylus townsendi | reverse complement strand
GGGGCCAGGTGCACAGACATTCTGTGCATACCCTATATTCCACTCACCTCCCCCCCCATCTGCTGAAGCGAACCAGCTGCCAAACAGGTAAACTTTCATTGCCATGCAGAACTCCACCATGTTTTCTGCCACAGTGGCCAGACTAACTCCGAACTGCTGGGACACCTCCCTGTAACTGTTGGTGCTTGCCAGGTACCACGAGGCCACACCCACCCACATCTCGACAGGAATGGCAGGCCACATGTTGTGTGATTCTAGGTGTGGCCGCAGAGTGCGTGCAAGGTACATGACTGTGGCCTTTGTCATCCTGAAGTTGGCCATCCACTCCTCATTAGTCCAGACTGTCATCACGAGGACCTCCCACCAGGTCCTGCTCTGGGCACCCACCCAGTAGTGGGGTGTGCAGGGGGCACATACGAGGGTGGACCAGTGCAGTATCATACGCCTGCAGGGCCTCCGGACCACGGACACAAAGTGCCTGGTGACTCACAGCTCAGCAGATGGAAGCTGCAGCCACCCCAACAGCCACCCCAACAGCTGCCCACTGCGGGCCACAAAGCTGTTGTCCACCACCTGCGATTCATCCCCCTGCCGCATCCCTTTGAGCAGTGCCTCCTCGAGCACCTCTTCCAGGTCCATGGCTCACCTCTGCGGATTGACCCTGAGCCCCACAGACTCCATTGGCACTGGCCAGACAGCCAGGGATGGGCCATGGCTGCACGGAAAGATGCTGACAGGCGATAGGGGGTGGGGTCACCAATACATGAAGTTTGGGACCATGGCCAATCCTGGCGCCAAGCATCTGTGACGTCTGACCAACGGGGAAACGTTGCTGTGCAGCCACAAATGGGAAACATTAGAATGCTGCTTCCAAGGACATATGTAAATTGGTTTTTTTCTTGGTTTAACCCCCCCCCCATTACATGTCCAAAGTTCTGCCCCCCATTATTGGTTTTTTGTATTTTAAAGTGTTTTTTCAGTTTTTGGCCTGAAGGGGGCACAGTTTTTAAGCTAGCAGCACCAAACTTTCAGGGATTGTTTGTGAGATGCATCTGATGATACCACCCAGGTTTGGTGAGGTTTGGTTCAGGGAGTCCAAAGTTATGGACTCCCAAAGGGGTGCTGCATTCCCCATTGTTTCCAATGGGAGCTAATAGAAGATGGGGGCTACACCTTTGAGGGCCCATTACTTTGGACCCCCTGAACCAAAATTTACCAAACCTGGGTGGTATCATCAGGAGAGTCTCCTATACTCTGAAAGTTTGGTGCTGCTAGCTTAATAACTGCACCCCTGAAAGCAGGCACCCCCAAATTTCCCCAGATTCCCCTTTTAAATCGGAATGTATTGAAAGGGAGAATCTGAGGTCCCCAGTTTAAACATTGAAAGTGATGCTGTTTCAAGGTGCAGGATAATCCACCCCCAAACAGCATCACTTTCAATGCTGTTTTAACTGGGGACCCCAGATTCTCCCTTTAAGGTGGATTTAAAAGGGGAATCTGGGGTCCCTAGTCAAAACACCATTGAAAATGGGGGGGGGGGGGTGCGCAAAACTCAGATTTTGCACCGGGCTCCATTTTCCCTAGCTACGCCTCTGCCAGAGGGGAGGGCAGAAGGGACTGCTAGCTGCCAGCTGGGAGCCCAGCTGATGAGGGGAGGGGTAGGCGGGGCAGGGGATTCTGACACCCCTGGCCTCGGAGAGCTGCTTTTATAAGCACTGAGGCCGGGGGCGGGGCTTGTGGAGGCATGGCCATGCCCCCAGGGGTGGATGGGGCATGGCCCCACCCCAAAACCCACCCCATAATAATCTATACCTAAGTCCCTGGCTGCTTCCAAAGCGCTCCTATGTGAAGCGCTGTGGTTTAGCAGATACGCTACCTGTAGACGGAATGCTTGGTCACACGAACGCTCCATTCCAGCAGTGCTGCCATTGGGCCAATGGTGTTACTGGCTGTGTGGAAACAGCCTCAGATTCTACATTAACAACAAACATTAAAAGAAAGAAAATGTTATTCACTGATTGGTGTGCTGTACTAGTACTGGAGAAGCTGAGGTTTAAAACCCCATTCATCCATGAAGCACTTTGTAATCTATGCATCACAATGTTGATCTAGGTATACATCATCTTGAGTGTGAGTGGGATGATAACACGATAAAGAAGGAAAAGATTTTATCATTACAAATGCAGGATGTTCCAGATTTTCTTTGCTCTCATACACAATTAGGCTAGTATTATTTTTTTATTTGGCTCGGGCTTTTCAAAGAGCAATTCACATAGGCAGGTGAGAAGAAAGGCTAGATATAAAAAGTCCTGGAGGCATTGTTTTCAAAAAACACCTGAAAACTTAGAGTCCTACCTTGACAAAGTTGCCTAGAGTTCTCTAACAGTAGGAGCACTATAAATCTAATAAATAATTTTATTGTTATCATTCTGTCAGTCTAGAAGGCCTGTTTTCCAAGCTCAAGAGACTTCAGTGCACAATAAGAGAAGTGAACAACATTAAAAAAAACACGACATCTCTATGGAGCCTGAATGTTATTGTAGCATTGCTGAGGACTCAGTGTCAGGAGCTGAAAGTAATTCTTTCACTGTCAACCTGCAGAATTCCAATTACAGGATCAGATTTAAATACAATCTTGTTGAGTCTATTGTTGAAAGTATATCTGCTATGTCGTGGGAGTCAATGATGGCTTTGTGATATTGTAATATGTGCCATAATAACCATTTCCCCTCTGCCTTGCACTGTGTGCGCAGAAACTAATCTGTTCACGTTTGATCTCTTTAAAAACAATTCCTGTCTGCATGGAGAAAGGAGAAGCATTTCACCTCCTAGAACTGAGACAGGAAAGCATGTGTGTGTGTGTGTGTGTGTGTTTTACAATGTCTGGACTGCATTTTATTTTTTGAACATTCAGGACTCCAGCAAGCGATACCTTTAAGTTAGATTTTGATAAGAGCTGACTGTGCCACTAAAGCTTTTTCATGACCTAGAAATTACCTCAGGTTTAAGGGCTGGTGTAACCTACTCAGCAAGAGATTCTGAGAGGAAGTATGCCTACAAGAGACATCCAGGGCATTTTTATCAACTCTTTAGGCTTCTGGTGTCTCGTGGTATCATATGTGAACAATCAAATCAGTTCTGATTTGAACGCTGTCACTTGGATTAGGGTTTATCTATCGCATGGTAGCACTGAGTTAGCAGGCCGCGGAGATGAATAGGAGTACTGATTGCTGAACTGACAGCCTTGAAGATGAGTAGCATTATTTTATCACATCCTTCTTTGCAGCATGTGCCAGTGGGTTTCAGCTGTCATATTTTTGAAAATTATCAGGCTTCGGAGTTAAACCACAATGCCTGCATCTTTACTGCACAAAAGTCCCTTTAGTAATTTTGACTGTTTTTTCTCTTTTTATTTTGTTTAATTGTATAGTTATAGATTATTGTATCACTAGGAAATGTATTTTCTTTTCTCAAAGCCTTAATTCAAAATTATAATTACCATGTGCTAAAACTGTTACACTGTCTTCTTAACTCAAAACTTGACCTGTTTGTCAAGCTCTGTTTCTCCAGTGTGAAAGAAAATATTTGAAATTCCCTTCTTGAAATATAATGGAAAAGAATGACTTCTTTTAGTGAGCAGATTGCATATGACCAACTGAGGTAGTACTTGTTCAACAATAAGCCTGTAATGTCCCTCCAGGCATTTTTCTCTCTTCAGGTACCTTAAATGTCTCTTTTCTTATGTTCACACATACTTCTTTTTGTCAAAAAAAAATGAATGACAGCACAAGATTGTGTCTTTCTTTAAGAACAAAATAGGGTGTTGCTTGTCTTTGACATGGGCCCTTTCTCATTGGCTATAAAAACACTTCCTTATTCTTTGTCCCTTCTATTCATGTGATGCGTACATACATGGCCTACTAAAAAAAATCTAGATATGCTTCCCCCCACCCCATCCCAGATATAAATGCCCAGAAGGCTAATGACTCCATCTGTCTTGATTTCCTCTGTTGTAGATGGCAATTAAATTTCCCTCATAGGAAAAGAGGTTATTTCAGTCTCCCCACCCCCCATCATTTGAATTAGGTCTCACAGATGCCTCTGTGACAGTGGATCAAATGTCATGATATTTCCTACTTAAAAGGGCACTGCACCAAAGAATCTCAGAAAAGCACTCAAATTCAATTGAGTCTTTTTGAACACAAACCTCTGGGGTTTTTAAGGTTGGTTTTATAATTCAGTTTTGCCATGTTTCATGATTCTGGTTTGCCATATTTTATTTTAAAACTGAAATAGTTTATAGAACAATAGCAAGCACTTGTATAAAAGAAGTAATCCTGGAAAAACCATGTTGCTCTATATGTATTTTATTTCCAAACAATACATGTATGTGTGGAAGACCAAGGACCAAAACTGTAGTATGTGACAAGAAGGGAAGAGTTTGGATTTACGATAAGACCCTCCCTGCATTTACAACAATATGGCAACTGTGGAGATACAATAATTAAATTGATATGATCATTCCCCAAATAGATGTCTAGACATTGCTTGTAAAAAACTGATGAATGAAAGGATGGGCTGGACTTTGCCCTATTAACCAATGTTCACTCTGATTGTTTGCAGCTCTGTTGGACTTGAATATCTATCAGCATTGCTCCTCCTTATCTTTCCTACCATCATGAAAGTGGGAAAAAAGGGGAAGTATTGGTAGTAATTTTACAAGGATTAACTTTCAACCTGTCTGTTTAGACTGGTTTAGACAGTCACTCATAGACTATATTCCTAAAAAGAGTTGCACCCATTTAAGTCCGTTGAAGTCAATAGGTTTGCAAGGGTGACATTCTGCTAAGGAGGTATTGTTAAGCAGCATTCATGTATCATTGGATGTTGCTCTGTTGTTGTGCTATAGCAGCGGTGGTGAACCTATGGCACTCCAGATGTTCATGGACTACAATTCTCATCAGCCCCTGCCAGCATGGTCAATTGGCCATGCTGGCAGGGGCTGATGGGAATTGTAGTCCATGAACATCTGGAGTGCCATAGGTTTGCCACCACACTGCTTTAGCAATCATTTGCAACTGCATTGTTTTGCCCATATGGGAGAACCCCATTGCACATTGGCACAGTAGTACAACGATAACACAATTTCAATGGTATGCATATTTAGTTCTGCAGGCACAACTTACTCCTGATTTTCTTGGCAATCCATCTGCAAGCATTTAAATTGGTTTGGAAAAATCATTCCATACACATGCCCTTTCCTCTAAACCCCTTCTGTTGTGCAGTGTAATTATTCTGCACATGGCCAAATAAACAGGAATATCCAGCAAGAGTGGTCAACATCATGTGATTTCACAGCACCAACACTCCTTTTTATTTTTTGCACAGGAAGTCCAGCACTACGAAAGTGCAAGAGATATTTTCGGCTCTGCTTAAAACATTGTCATTGTTGATTCTCTGTTTATTGATTGGACAATCAGCACACATGGGGAAAGGTTGGAGAAGATAACATTCAAAGCAATGATCCTGCATTAACAGGAGCCATTTTAAATAATACATGAAGCAAAATTCTTTCAACAAGTAGTAGCCATTAACAAAAATAGTTTACCTACAGAGGGGCCCTCACAAACAGCTTCACGCATCCACACACCTTTTGTATGTTTTCTGTTTTTTTAAAAAAAAAACAAGTTTAGTGATAGAACACTGAGGGGAAGAAGATGAGTGATTTCTTCCTTTTTTAAAAAAAGTCAATAAAAAGTCACTAGATCACTGGAGTATTGAAACAATAGTTTTAGCAAGTTCTTGGAATTCCCACTTTCATTTTTAAAAAAGTATCTAGTCCCTTCCTCATGGAAATATGCTTTTTCCTTATATCTTTGTAAGAGAAGGAACTAGAGACCAGATCACATTGGACATAGTGAAAAAAATGCCTGTACCATTGATTTCTGGTCAATTTCAAGGTGGCATGGCTGAATTTCCTATCAGCAAGGCTGACTGGAAGAGCCTTGCTGCATGCAGGCAGATTCTTCAGTGTTCAATTGCTAATCTTTCACATTTAATTTTTGTATTAAAAAAGGGCAAGGAAGTCCCAGGTGGAGGGGAAGGGCAGGAAGGAGGGGTGTGTGTAATCAGTTGGGGAGGTAGGATGTGAGCAGGCATGTATGGGTGGTGAAAAAAACCTGAGCAGAGAGTTTCCATGTGTTAAGTGAAGCTGGCTCAGAATTGGATTGAATAAAAACCTGAGGAAAAAGTGCTTGTAAAAAAGTCAGAGAAAAGCGGAGGGGAAAAAAATCAAAACTATTTCTTTAGGGGGCAAAACACATAAGGATAAAAAAGTGCAGTAGTTCAGGGCCAATACTTAGAAAAATCACAAATGCAGAATAGCCTTAAGATGGCACATCTGCAGAAGATATTGGTTGTCATGGGGGTGAGGGGACACTTACACGAAGGACAAAAAGGAATACAGCTCACAATGACTGGTCTTGAAGAGGAAACTGAGGGCAGAGGATGACACATCTTGTTGCCTGTTAATATATCTATGATACTTAGAAAATCAAAAATGTTCATCTAAACAAAAAAGAATGCTTCACTAATATTACACTTGACAGATTCTATGATTACAACTAATGGGCTTTTTCATACAGCTAAGCTATAAATCCTAGAAAATATTACAGTAGAAAAACTAACTGATTGTTAACTATAGGATTGCCAATAATAATCCTATAATAACTGTCCTTTTATTTTCACCCAACCAGGGACAAAAAAGAGGAAATTATGGCCTTTAGCAGTCTTTTAAATTGAAAGTATATGGATGCTGAAACTTCATTCCCTATTAGATGTAACTAGATTGAACTATGTATTTCTTGCAGTCATCCATCAGAACACACATGATCTTAAGCTGCAGTTTTTTGAAGGAAAATGTTAGTAATTTTCAGCACAATAAAGGAAAGAAAAATATAATAATACCACAATCCATAGTATTTATACATATCCATGATTTGGAACAAGTTATAAGTAATCCCATCAGCCTTGTTCGACTATTTGGGGAAACTATAATTATTATTATAAGGAAGAGAAACCCACCACAACATTTATCTTTCAGATCAGGAGATGAGATCTGTGGTTCTTCTTGGTGAATACAGGAAAATTACTTTTAATTTAAGAGTTTATACATATGATGACTGGACTGTGGAGTACTTACCTAATTACTATACCTTATTACTATAAGTACAATACAAAAATTGGTTCTCTGTCTCCCATAAACATTCATGCACATTTGACCTTTGTATCTCTGTGACTGATTTGCTGGTAGTGGGAGCAAATGTCCATCATAGCAAGTTTCCTCATATGGACATATTTCTTCAAGCTCGCTTTCACTTTTCATTCTCTTTGCGGCAAGCGAGACCATTTCTAGCATGATTTTAATTTTGCTTCACCGCCAGAGTGGGCAGATTTGCCAGTGAGCACAGCTTTGTCCTGGACATCTTCCCTCCACCCATAGCCAGCCTTCCCACTCCCTCCCACTGAAGTGAAAGAAACAAAGCTCACTCACAGACTTATCCAGAAAACACCATATCAAGATATCAACAGAGTGCTCAGAAATAACAAGCCTGTTTTCCCACAGCATCAGCAGCAGGGAGGGGGTGGGAGAATAGTGTCTATAGCACAATGTCTCCTTCTTTAGCAATGTGTGGTCCAGGGAATTGCTTTGCTCTTTCATTGTGGGGGAGAAGGGTCATTTTTGGAACAGTAAAATTGATAAAAGTGCAGTTTAAAGACTAAGTCAGCAATCTTGATTATTGAGTGTAATGTGAGCTGTGTATCTATGAATAAGAACCTTTCAGATATGTGCCTTTAAGAATAAGTTGATGGGCAGAGTTAAGAGAACCAGGCCAGGAGAGCTCTTGGCAAAAAAACCCCCTGTGCACCCAAGAGGGGGTGTCTCCTCATCAGTAAACAGAGAAATTCAAAGAGAGTCTACAGCAAGCCCACTGACCAGAGAAAAGTTCTGAGGTAAGCTTTCCATGCATAATGGGCCTGTATCTTTGTAACTCTGATCCTGGAATTTGTCCTTCACCGATTCCAAATGATTTTGTGCTGTAGTGATTAAGAGCGGTGGACTTTAATCTAATGAATAAGGTTTGTTTCCCCACTCCTTCACATGAAGCCTGCTGGGTGTCCTTGACTAGTCACTGTTCTCTCAGAACTCTCTCAGCTCCACCTACTTCACAAGGTGTCTTTTGAAGGGAGAGAAAGGGAAAGGAGTTTGCAAGCTGCCTAGAGTCTCCTTCATGATCCAAACTGCTGCTCCTCCTCATTTTTCTCTTCCTCCATTACCCCTTGCTTTTAGATTCCCACCTACCCTTGCCATCCTTGCTTCCCAGTCTTTCCATCATTACAAAGTTGCAATGGGTTTCTACAGCTCACTTGACCATGAGCCATGATACAGTGACTTCCTAGTCCCTATACCTCTGTTGAGTATATTTTTAGCAACAAACTGATGCAAGGTGAAAGAAGTGGAGGAAAATCTCAGTCTACCTGTGCAACTGCCATTGAAAGAAATTGCCAAGTATTGCTTAGAGGGAAGGTCAGTCATAGATTAATTTATCCATTTGGAATATTGGTATGCTGAAGGCAGCTAACAGTAAGATATAAAACAACTCAAATAATAATTAAGGCAGCAATTCAATAAATAACTATTAACACAGATAAAAATATCCTGCTCTAAAATCAACATCCGTTAAACGTCTAAAACTTCAATGACATAAAACAGAATAGAACAGCATAAATAGGAGCATACATCACTCATCGACTGATTCAATTGATGGGAAACAGGGCAGGTTCACACAAATAATAACAACTAAAATGCAAGCAAACACTTCAACTAAAAGCCTAAATACTGAACAAAACTGTAAATGTTTGATCCTGACACCTAAATGCTAATAGGCAGGCTACTAGGCAGACTTGAAGAGAGAAGAAATTGTGGAAATGAGACCCCACCAAGAAAGTTATGTCTCTGATTTCACCCTTCTCAAGACCTTGGACAGTGGAGAAACAGAGAAATGCTGAGATTAGACCTTAATTTTACTAATGAAGTGGACAATTAATAAGAGTGTCCTGTATGGAAAGGTACCCCAGTCCCAAGCCATTTAGGGTTTTACCAGCACTTTAAGTTATGCTCACAAACCAATAGCTAAGGCTTTGTCTGTTTATGTGCGTCACACAATGAATAAACGGTGAGAGTGTGTAACTAAAGTTCAGGTAAGTGGAGAGGTGTGGTTCTCTTATTGTAGATATCAGTATAATTAAAAGAAATGTGCAAATAGGAAAAGCAAATTGTCACCACCAATATTGCCCCCCCAAGCTATAATTGTTTTATTGTCACCACCAATATTGCCTCCCCCCCCCAAGCTATAATTGTTTTATCTGTTCTCTTTTGGTGATAGAATTTTTAGCTGTGTTTCGATTCTGATGAGAAATATATTGCACTACATTCCTTTCTCTTTCTCACCTTCTCCATCTCTCTGAAGAGTTCTATATCCAAGAGGCAGTCCTTTCTAACCTTGTTCTTTATGCAGGGGCAAGATTAACTCACATATATAAAATAAAACTATTGAGCTATTTTAATACCTTTCCTGTCATGCATTCAGAACCTCTAAAGTTGTCACCAGCTACTGTTTCATTTAATTCCCTGGCCTTCAGGGTAATGTAAGAAAATTGAAGAGATTAGGAGCTCTCTCTTTCCTGTTCAATGCATTTGTGTTGCAGTAAATTGGTACCAACCTTCAATCTCTTGGTCAGGACTCTCCAGGGTCTTTCCACTGATATGAC
The DNA here is from genome assembly GCF_021028975.2 of Sphaerodactylus townsendi. Classification (NCBI taxonomy): domain Eukaryota; kingdom Metazoa; phylum Chordata; class Lepidosauria; order Squamata; family Sphaerodactylidae; genus Sphaerodactylus; species Sphaerodactylus townsendi. The sequence continues at coordinate 546,776 of NC_059432.1, read as the reverse complement.
AACCCAGTCAGCTTGATAAACGATGCATACCCCCTTCTGTAGAATGAGAAAAAAAGCTTCACTCCCTGAATTTACAATTGTCTCTCTCATGCCAGACATTTAGATGTTTTACAACATCCAGTGACCATTCTTAACCCTGTTCATTAAAAGATACAATATGCTTAATTAATTAATTCATACACTGAGACAGACATAAAATATGACCTGTAGTGAATTAGGTGGAGGACAACTTAAAATTGGAAAAATATAACTTTAAATATGTTTTTTTTCTTCATGTCTGGTAACTGGGAAGGATTAGAAGTTGAGTTTACACACAGAATTTAGCATGAAGGGAAAAAAATACTAAATGAGACATACCAAGTATGAAAAAATACATTTGTAGGACTCGGATATGAATCCAATAAAATCATTTATGGCATATCTACAATATTATGTTCATGTATGTCTGTTCTTATTAAAAGAGCACTGATGAGAGCTCAGAAGAATATGGCTTGGGTTGTAACATATAAATGGTTGCAAATCCGGAGTAGAAGCTGACTAACATCAGTTCCACCCCTTCAGTCTCTCCAATGTAAACTTGGCATACTTTTTGACAAAACAGACCATAACCATTGAAGCAGTCTATGTATATTCCACTTTTTTTTCTAAATGCTCCAATATTTATTTACACAGCAGAAAGAGCAAACAAATTTAACCAAAGATCATATCTCTATTAATATAAAGCATAATTAAAGACAGGATTGTGAAACAAGTGGAAGAATGAGAGGAATCAGCATGGTTTCTGAAAAGGGAAGCCCTGCCTTACCAATACTGTAGAATTTTGAGGGTGTTAATAAGAATGTAGACAGACAGGGTGACCTACTAGAAATTGTGTATTGGGAATTTCTAAAACAATGTAACAAAGTAAAACATCCTGAGTAAAGTTATCGTTCATAGGATAGGAGGCCATATCCATTCATGGATTGGTAGCTGATTAACAGCTCGATCCAGAGCGGAAGGGGGACAACTCCTGAAAACCTTCCCTGAGGCAATTACCATGGCAGAGGGGCAAATACAGCAGTGAGTAGGCACCATGGCCTCTTGGGACATCTGGGTGTGGCACCCAGTGTTGCATGAGTGCTCTCTCATTGCTGCCAGTCCCAGCGGTGTAACAGGAGCATGGCAGAAGCATTCCCAGGGGTGGAACTGATGTTAGTCCGCTTCTACTCCAGATTTGCAACCATTTATACTACAACCCAGGCCAAAGACTTACACCACCCTACAAAGGCTTTCTGGTGGTGGATTTTTTTTAAAGGTTTCACCCTCCCAATTTATGGTTTCAAACATATGGTGCTGATGGGATCTTTTATGCTGAATAGGAAGGGAGGGCTGTGGCTCACCTCCACCTGAGACCTCAAAGAGCCACTGCCAATTGAGTAGGCAGTACTGACCATGACAGACCAACGGTCTGACTCAGTATAAGACAGCTTTGCAGTGGTGATATAAGGCAAATTTCAAGTTGTAGATCATCAGAAAAGTTATTGAAAATAGAAGTGCTGGTTGAGTACGGATAGTGTTAGCTTTACACAAGTCTCTAGTGCAACCTTATTTGGAATAGAGTTCTAGTTGTTCCAACTCAAAAAGGATATTGAAGAGCAGTAAAATAAGATAGAACCAGAAATATCAACCAGAAGAGGGTAATGAGGGTGCACCAAATGCCTATGACTAAAGACAAAAGCATCTGGGGCTTTTTACTTTAAAAAAGTGAGTGAAAAGTGACATGGCAGAGCTTTACAGAATTATACATGATGCAGAAACAAACGTTTACTCCTGTCTCTTTATACTGTAATTTAAGGATACCCTATGAAACAGCTAGGGAGTAAACTCAAGACAGACTGAAGAAAATATTATTTGTTATGAGATGTAAAAGTAGCAAAATTTTGTGGCATTTGGCTAAAGGCACTCACAATATAGAAAAGCAAGATGAGTTATGGTGATGGCCCTGGTATAAAAAGATTTAAAATAGGTTGGACTGTTCTGGGGTGGATAGGTCTGTCGCTGGCTATTAGCCACGGTAGGTGAATGGAATCTCTGGGTTCACAGGCAATGCCTCTGATTACCAGATCTGCAGGTGAGGGTTGTTGTTGATAAGTCCTGCCTGCTGTAAACAGAATGCTGGACTAGGTAGGCTGTTGTTTTGTTCCAATATGGCTCCTTTGTGTTCTTACGTTCTGATCATGGATGATCAAGTCCTTACTTAGAACTAATTGTACACTCTATTGAGATCAAAGTGGGGGAGATAGGCATTTCTCTACCCAAATTTCTTAAGATAGGATAACAATTTTACAGATGGCAGGAACTTCAATATTTTTCTCTTTTCTCTCACCTCAGCACACTTCCACAACCATACTTCCCATATCTATATCCCACTGCAATACTAGAGGAAATTTTATTGCACCAAGCTAGCAGAAATAACTGAAACAATGAAAGGGAAAAGACAAATAAATGAAACTGACCAGACACCAAGTGCTAATTTGTGCAGATGTTTCTGTTTGGTAAGCTGTCATTATGAGCAAATATTTACCAATTTCCATCCCAAAATACAAAGCTGGGTAAAAAGACAAGGGATGAAATTCAGAATACTAGGTAAAATTAACTGACAGGCAGCCCCATTCAGGAAATAAAAATGCCCCCAATCTTCCTACTTCCAGAAAGCTTTCCATAGGGCTTATGCCACCAAAAAGGGAGGAGTATGTCCAAGGTCTGGGGCACCATGGTCCTGGCTGTAAACTTTGGGTGGGAGCTGACTAATGTCAGCACCACCCCCAGGAATGCCCTGGGCAACCCCCCTGCTAGCCTCCGATCAGGATGCAAGCACAGCCCTGCCATGGCTTGAACTTCTGGGTATTGCAGCTGCTTGGCTGAGAGGTAGGTGGCCTCCAGTGCATCTGCTGCCTCTGCCAAGATAAGTGCTCTGGGGAGGTCAAATGTGCCTGTGCAAGGCCATGTTACTCTTTCAATTCCTCCCCCCCAATCTGGATAGGGCTGTAAGGCTCAAATTATACCTAGGCAAAGTAAACTAGTGAAATTTTGAAAGGTAACTACACACAAGAAGTCTTCTGAACAGTTAGCATTAAAACATGTTTTTGAAAAATCCACTGAGGTAGACCATTTGACTGAAACATTTTGTCAGAGTTGGAAATTGGATTTGTCTATTTTATACAATTGCATATGTATGTGTTATGTAATGCAGGTATGTCACAGTAAGATGTGTTTCTGTCCATGGCATCTCACCATGACATACCTCTGAAGATTCATAGATATGGGCAAAATATTAGGTACAAAAACTACCAGACTACCTCCACACAGTCCAGAAAACTTAAAACAACCAACTGTGAAAGTTACCGAATATACTCATGTATAAGTCGACCTGCATATAAATCGAGGCACCTAATTTTACCACAAAAAACTGGGAAAATATATTGACTCGCGTAAAAGTCGAGGGTGGGAAATGCAGCAGCTACTGGTAAATTTCAAAAATAAAAATAGATATCAATAAAATTACATTAATTGAGGTATCAGTAGGTTAAATTTTTTAAAATATTTATTTCAAAGAAAAACAGTAAACTAGCTCTGTAAGTGGAAAAGCGGGTCAATAAGAACAATATGGCCTCAACAATAACTGTTTATGTTAGCAGTACCAACATTTCAGAGTATCTTTAGGAGACCCTCCTGATGATACCATTCAGGTTTGGTGAAGTTTGGTTCAGGGGGTCCAAAGTTATGGACCCTCAAAAGGTCCATCTACTATTAGCTTCCATTGGAAACAATGGGGAATGGAAGCATCCACTTTGGGGATCCATAACTTTGGATCCACTGAACCAAACATCACCAAACCTGGCTTGTATCAGCAAGAGATTATGCTGATGATGCCACCCAGGTTTAGTGAAGTTTGGTTCAAGGGGTCCAAAGTTATTGACCCTCAAAATGTAGCTCCATCTACTATTAGCTCCCATTGGAAACAATGGGGGATGGGGCACCCCCTTTGGGGGTCCATAACTTTGGACCACCTAAACCAAACTTTACCAAACATGGCTGGTATCATAAGGAGTGTCACCTGATGATACCTTGAAATGTTGGTGCCACTAGCCTAAAAACTGCTCCCCCCCGGTGGCTGACAAAGTAAAAACTTTAAAATATTTTTTTAAATACACCTCACTCATGTATAAGTCAAGGGGGGCTTTTCAGCACAAAAAATGTGCTGAAAAACTCAACTTATACACAAGTATGTACAGTAGTTACTATCCATAAACTGTAGTTATCAACATTATTTTGAAGGATATAACTCTGTTTAGAATTGACTGCTGATAGAACATAATATACTAAGTGGATGCAAACAAATTCCAAATACTGCATGGAGGTAAATTACATTGTTGTATACTCTTTGTTTTTAAAAGCACAGAACAGCAACTTGGTAGTCTATGGCCCTGACAATTTTATTTTGACAATGGCTCCCTATTAAAATTAATAATACTTTCATCTAGCAGCAAGTAAGTTAACAGACAATTTGTTTAACTTTTCTTCACCTGTTAACCAGGCAACATATGTCATAAAACAATTTTCATGTAAGATTAATGGAGTGACTGGAGTCAAATAGATGAACAGAATAGCAAAGGATAATGATGGCATTGATTCTAAGGCCCCTTCTGCACATGCAGAATAATGCGTTTTCAAACCACTTTCACAACTGTTTGCAAGTGGATTTTGCTATTCCGCACAACTTCAAAGAGCACTGAAAGCAGTTTGAAAGTGCATTATTCTGCATGTGCAGAAGGAGCCTCAGATAGGTCCTTAAGATGTGCTGCAGATTTCAAACTCACATTTCTGCGCAGGAAAGCAGAATGCTAAATCTTGCTTGGTCAAAAATACAACAGAACAAATAGGCTGCTAGAGATATGTAGTGAGTTTACCTTATTCTTAAAAAAAATAATCTCAGTGCGCCGCTAGCATGGCACAGGGCTCAGAATGCTGGTGCAGAAAAGAATTCAGGCCTTGCTGGTAAATCCAATGGGGTGAGCTCAGGACAAATAGCACTATCTAGTTTTGTGCTTTTTGGTTTTTGTAAGGCTTTAGAGCCCTCAGGCAGGCTATTCAGTGTGCTGTGTGCTTGTCACTTGCCTGAAACCACTGTTTAGAATCACAAGTTGATTTTTTAGGCTATTATGCAACGATTCCCAGAACAATTTTTAAATGAGCTTAAGAAAAGGGGAGAAAGCTAGAGAACTATTAAGTGAGATTCTGTTACAAGTTGAATTTATAAATCACTGTAAAGTTGGTGCTTGACCAGCAAATTTAACTAGGAAGTTACATGGTAGGCATATAACAATTTTTGAGCATTTGTCCATTGTAGGCAATTGACTTTGTGACAAATTTTGTGGTCCATATTGCTGTAAATGGGACCCAGGACCATCTGGCTGTCATCCTTTGCATACCCCTGGCATCCCTGGCATTTATTATATATCTAATCAACTTGGCCTTATCCTGGCTTTAATCAGCCAGTCATGGAATTTTCTGTTGGTTTCAAGAAAAAAAATGTTTTGAAAGTTGTGTATTACAGCAACTTTCATAAAGAGCATTTAGTTTTGAGTCCCTCATAAATCTAGAATATGATTATTGTTTTTTTAAAAAAATGGCTAATGTATTGCTGGACTAGAATAACAGAAAAGTTTCCCATTATATTTATCAATCTATGAAGAACAAACAGTGATTATACATTTTGGGAGCGGTCTGCTTGTAAGGCCCCCTTTATTCAATGGGGGTAAATCTGAAGAAAGTATTAGGATTGCAGCCTTAGTTCACTTAAATATATGCATATTGGACATTGGCCCATTGGCTAGCACTAAGGGAAATCTTAATCTAGACAGCCATATGAAAGCTTATTTGCCACAATGTCTCAAGCCAGATTCACATAATCAGTTTAGCAAGTTAGTCAGTGGTCTATTTCTATTGAAAGCTATATTTAAGTACAAATAAAAGTAATGGAGAAGATCAGTAACCAATTTTAACTTCAATGCTTTCAATGTGATTTAAAGAAATAATTTTCCATAGATTGTAGTCACTGTGAATTGATTGCTACAGTGAACGGGCATGTGCTACACTGCTTCACAAATAATTTAACACAGTATCCCAAATGTTCCAAAAAAATCTTAGAAAAGTATTGTCTAAGAATGAATATGTGATGTCACAATCTGAACACAAAATGAACTATCCCCAAGAACAACTTAAGCTAAAAAAAATCCACTTCAGGTATCAGCGTGGAGTTCCTTTAAAGATATTGATGGACATTTTTTAGGGAATGTACCACCACATTGAAGTTTATGAAGTGACAGAACCACAGCTGTGGAACAACTACTTTCTAACTCAAACAAATTTTAATCATAGGTTATTGGTAAATTCAGGATTTGGCTTACAGATGATCATGCATTCTGCCTGGAAAACTGCTGATTTCATTGCCATTGCTCTGTTCCCCAGCACCACTGTACAAATCCTATGGGCATTTGAGAAGCCAAGATGCCCATATCCAACTGCCCTGGAGAACCATAACTGAGACTTATAGAGTTACTCCGATCTAGATGTATGTGCTTAGATAGACCATACGTAATATTTCACTGTAATTATGATTAATAACTAACTTTAAACCATGGTTTCAGATCTTGGTTTGATAAAACTAACCATGGTTGATTGAGTTAACTGGCTCACACACAGATGATCCCAGAAGCCATAATCTATCATCTCACATGATAACTGTATATCTCACATGATAACCATGTCTAACTGTACATTATGTTTTGCATGTAATCATTTGTGACTATTAATAGAGTGCCACATCTTTTTCTTATCTCTGTTCCTGCATCTTTTCCCACCACTTATCTGGATACCTGGAAACGCTTCATCCACTGAACTTTAGTATTTACAGACAGGGGAACAATGCTAGTAAAAAGTTAACAACTCCAGCTACAAAATACAATACATTTTTCTAACACATATAGATTTTCTAGCTGTTAATCTACAATCAAATTCTTTGAAGGCTAATACTAAAATTATTGACTACATTTTTATGCCTCAAAATATTCTTTGTTCTCTGTTACTCTTGTGCAAGACATAACAAGGAAACCATATATTATACTAATTACACATTTCTTATTGGTCAAGAAGCAAATGCATCTTTCTGAGACAAATCTTTGTATTTATTCATGAGGCAGTTGGAAATGACAAAGACAGAGTAAACTGAACAATCTCTCATTATATTTATTACACACTCTTTGTGCTAATGAGCAAGAAGAGCTTTCCTGAAACAATGTCCCTAGTTAAGGATTCTACAGCATGTTATGCAACTCATATTTATCAAACAACACAAAAGACATTTCCTTGTCCACAAGGTTTTTCATTTCTCCATTTGGGAACTGGACAGTTGAAAGCAATAATGTAGGGAGTTTTACTAAACAGTTTTGAAATAGTTTCTTTGAAGACTAGTGGAGTGTGAGCTGCAGAGTTTACAATAGACAGAGTTGTGAAGGGGTGTGTTCTCTCTAGTGTAAGCAGAGCTGTGTCTCCTGAAATAACGGCCCGGTCCTGGGGGGTCAGTTCACCTCTGGCAACAGACTGAGGAGGATCAGCAGTAAAATCATAGCAACATAGAGTTGGAAGAGACCATGAGGGCCATCAAGTGCAACCCCCTGCCAGGCGAAAATAAACAAAGCACTCCTGACATATAGACATCCAGCCTCTGTTTAATAATCTCCAAAGAAGGAGGCACCACCACACTCTGAGGCAGTGGATTCCACTGTCGAATAGCCCTTACCATCAGGAAGGAGGAATGGTATTAATCAGGGAGAGGGGCCATGATTGCTTCACCCAAAGCCCACTAGAACATTTCTGTTTTGCAGGTCCTGCAGAACTGACCAAAATCTTGCAGGGTTTTAGTGTCAGATGGTAGGGAGTTCTGCCAGGGCCAGAACCATAAAAGCCCTGGCCCTAGTTGAGGTGAGTCAGATATTCTTGGGACCAGGGACTATCAGAAGGTTAATGCCAGTGGAGTGATGTGCTCTCCAGGGGCAATATGGGGAGATGCAGTCCTGAAGATAGAAAGATCCCAGGCCACTTAAGGCCTTAAAAGTCAACACCAAAAACTTGAACTTTATCCAGAATTCAACTGGTAACCAGTGCAAGTGGTGGAGGACAGAATGTGCCCTCTTACTGGTCTTAGTAAGAACCCTCACCACCACAGTTGTAATTTCCAGAGCAGTCTCAAGGGCAAGCCAGCATACAGCAAGTTACAGTAATCCAGCCTGGAGGTGACTGTTGCATGGATTACTGTGACAATGTCCAACAGGACAGACAGGGGACCACAACTGTGTAGTCTGTTGAAGATGGAAATAGGCCACTTTGGTCATATGTGTGTATAGAAAGGTCATATGTGTGTATAGAAAGAGAGGGATTCAAGACAACACCCAGGCTTTTGGTGGACAAAGCAGGAGTTAAAGTCAATTTGGCCCCCCATCCTAGCCACAGGACCTCCATCTTCAATGTCTCAACCATCCCATCATGGTCTCCAGAAACTCCAGAAACAGCTGGCTTTCCATCAATAGAAAAAGTTGAGTGTCAACATACTGATGGTAGCTCAGCCCAAAGCTCTGAACCAGCTGTACCAGGAGTTACATGTAGATGTTGAATAACATTGGAGAGAGAATTGTCCTCTGTGGCACCCCACAAAGCAAAGGATGTCATTGGGACATTTTCTCCCCAAGTTTCACCAGGTGTCCCTGATCCAGGAGAAATGAGGTTGACCATTCCAAAGCTCTGCCCCAAACCCCAGTAATGGCAAGGCAGTAAGTCAAAAGGTCACAGTTGTCCGTGTCAAATCCTGCTGTAAGATCTAAAAGTAATAGCAGCACTCACCTGCCTTGATCCAGCTGGAGCTGCAGCTCATCTGTGATAGTGACCAGCATGATCTCCGACCCATTGGCAGGCTGGAAGCTGGACTGGAATAGGTCCAGAGTCAATGTCTCATCCAAAAACACCTGCAGTTGCTCTGCTACCACTCTCTCAACTACACTTTCCAGAAACAATACATTCAAAATTGAGTGGAGTTTGGCTGAATCCAGAGAAGATTTCTTTAAGAGTGGTCACACTACCAGCTCTTTTAGCCTCCCTGGGAAAACTCCCAATTTAAGGGAGATAATTATAATTTCCAAAAGGGGTACTGCACCTCATCACCTTTTGCTTTAACCAGTCATGGTGGGCATGGATTTAGAAAACAGATGGTAGGTTTCACAATTATGAGCATTTTGTCCACATCAGTCTAGGAGAGCAGGCAGTCAAGGTATCAGGAGACCATCAAGTTGGAAAAAGGGACCATGATTCCCACACCCAAAGCCCAGTAGAACATTTCTGTTTTGCAGGTCCGTTCACTTACTACCCTGTTTCCCCAAAAATAAGACATCCCCTGAAAATAAGACGTGGAGGTTTTGCTGAAGTGCTAAATATAAAACATCCCCCAAAAGTAAGACGTAGCAAAGTTTTTGTTTAGAAGCATGCCCGTCAAACAGAACACCAGAGCATGCAGCTGTGGAGCGGAAAAATAAGACATCCCCTGAAAATAAGACATAGCGCATCTTTGGGAGCAAAAATTAATATAAGACGCTGGCTTATTTTCAGGGACACAGTATATCAACAGTTGCTGAGAGATCATGGTGGAGAGATAAGACTTTAACTGCACAAAAGCTCGCAAAAGCCTTAGCTAATGTCCAAATCACTAACACTTTTGAATCCCATAGAGAGGAATGTAACAGCTCTAATCGCTTTAAACAATTGTGTCAGGAATGAGCTAGTGGATGCAATGGAGGTTGCATAGAATTTCTTTTTTTTTTGTGGCCTTCACTGCCACCTCACAGGCTTTCATAAATGTCCTATAAGATGTTCTAGAAGCTTCACCACAAGTTCACTGCCAAACTCTCTCTAGACATCTTAGTCCCCATTTCACCAATCACAGTTTCCCAGTATTCCAAGGGGCTGGATTAAGAGGGGAACGAAGAGGACATTGAGGGGCAATCTCATAGATGGCTTCAGGGAGCTGGGAGTTCCAGTCCTCTGCCAGCTCATCAAGAGAATTGCTGGGGGACTTTGGGTTCCATTGAACATTTCAGAAACCAATTGGATCCATGGGTCTGTGTGGGTGGGCATAATTAAGCCTGTTGCCTAAGCAGGGAAGGATACTGAAGACCATTCACGCTTTCAGGACCACAGCACTAGGTCAGTAGAAATCAGGTCCACATTTACCCTCCATGCCAAAGATCAGATCCAGCTTGCAGTCTGCTTGAGTTGTTGGATCCATATTAATCAGGGAGAGTTACAGTGCTGTCATGGAAGACACAAGGTCTGCTGCCTGAGCTGATAAGGTTGCATCTACATGGGCACTGAAGTATCCAAAAACAATCTGTTCAGAGAACCTCAAGGCCCAATCCAATATGACCTCTAACATTTTCAGCAGGATATCTGCTGGTGCACTAGGCAGCTGGAACACCAGCAGCAAACTCTCCATAACTTCCCACACCAGGCCAACACAATCAATGCCAGAGATCATTAGGATGAGGACTAACTTGGAAGCGAAAGCCTCCTGAATGAGAATTGCTACTGTCCCCCAATCCCCAGTCCTTTGTCTGGGACTGATGTAGGACCAAGAATCCTTCGAGGCCCAGTTCATTCAGGGCGAAAGTTTTGACCTCCAGAACCCAGGTCTCAATCACACACACTGGGTTCACATTTTGTGCTGCAAAATAGCTTTGAAACATTGTAGTCTTATTATTTATGGACCTGGTGTTACACAACATCAGTGTCGGAGCAGGGTAAATCTTCCTAGTCCCATCACAATCATCTCTCAGGATGGAATGAAGGTCAGAAGGAGGCTAAGCTTGACTACATCTCACCTGCCTTCTCTCATATGGCTTTCTCCCACCACTATATCTCCAATAACCACTTGTATCTATGACCCCCTACTTCCCTTCCTCAGATAGTCCTTAAAGTACTATAACTAACAAATAACCCCACCAATTACTCCAAAACACTCCTTCACAATACTGAACAATAATACAAAACAAACCTCAAGGGGGTAATTCCTATGGTTCCCCACTAAATAGAAATCCTTAACCTAATCTAAACCTAACAGTCCCAGAGATCCCTACTCATTTTAAAAGAGATGTTCCTTCCAATAAACAAATCCTAGTGTCTACTGTCCAGATTCTCTGATAGGCTGCAACCTTAATCAGACAATAAGTAGCAGGTTGGGCAGCTTCAAAGAATGGTCAGGTTATGAGAAATGCAGTTTGAACATTTGAATATGACATTTATAGATTTATATTTGTTCACAATAAAAAACAGTCAACGACATGAGGCTTACATTGCATGAACACTAAGGCTTTTTTTGGTATTTTGTGGGGGTAGGGTTTAATAGTTTCAGGGGAAAAAAAGAGTTGATAAAAGTTTTCCCAGAGGTTTTTTTTTTGAAATTTTCAAGTTTTTTAAAGCTGATCTCCAAAAGTTCCAAGCTTCCAAAGTCCATGTGGTGACATGTTTGAGTCCAGCATTAAGCTCTGAACCACCTGTTACCTCCAAGACCTATATGGACTTCGGAGGTGGTGAGGCAGAAGTTCTGAATGTTGGGCCCAGCCAAGACCAGCATTCAACTTTCGGCTGCTTGAAGCCTCTAAACCCAAGTAGGTTGCAACAAGTCAGCAAGCAAATGAATGGGAGAGCAGCGAGGGATATCCCCATTTTGTAAATAGGTCTGCTTTTTGGTTCCTTTACATTGCTGCCATTTTGGTGGGAAGCCCCCCCCCCCCCCCGATAAGATATTTTAGGAGTTTTTTTCCGTATAGCTTTGCTGAACACACTCCCTCTAACCATAACTCTCTAATGAACACCTAGCTGCCTTAGAGCCAGGGCATTTTTGCTTTCTTCAAGAGGTCAGACCATGGCTTTGTAAACTGAAAAAAAATGCCAAGCTCAAGTTTGGAGGTCTCCAATTAAAAATGTCAGATAGTAGCTGTTTAGAAAGACATTTCACTGACCTGAATTGTGGAAAGCTACTGCCAGAGTAGACAATACTGAATAAGATTTACCAGTGCTCTGATTCAGTATAAGAAAGCTTCATATATGCCTCAAAATATTTATTAGTTTCCTTGTTGCTGATGAGATCATGGCTTCTCCAGCACTCAGAATTGCAGTTGAGAACTCTGTGTTTATTGTAAGCAGAATCAAATCACTTTGGAGAAATAAGGAAAGGGTGAGTGCAAACTCAAACATACTGCCAACACTTTTTGTCCAAGTAGCTGACTACTATTATTTGGATTGCCTACCAAACCACTGGGCACTCCTATATCCTTCCTCCTTGCTCTTATAATTTGTAGCAAATTGTTTCCCCCCCAAAAATCTTAGTGACTGACTACCTTTGCATATGGTAAAACTGAAATATTCTTCTTGAACTTTTCACCAAGTCTAATTAGATGTGTGCTGAGACAATTCATTTATGCCTATTCTTAATCTCTTTTCAATTACTCTTCACAAAGATCAAATGAAATTAAGTCAAATTAATACATAAACCGTGTGGCACTGGAAGAACCTGTTCTAGAAAGTATACAGTAACTTGTAACCTGAAAAGCACTGCAGTGATGAAGTCCAGCAAAAGAAGGCTTTGTTCTTACACAATGAAATCTAAGAACTGCAACCCAACTCTAAAAATTCTATTAGAAGGCTGGGTCAGGTAAATTTTCATCCTTTTTCTGCATCAGGTAAATTTTCATCCTTTTTCTGCATCTGTAGTGCCATTAGCAACATTTTCTCTGCATCGTGAAATGGTTCTGCCCTAAACTGAGCAAATTATATTAACTGATGGCAATAATTGCTTGGTTGTATATTTAATCTATTTGGAAATGCATACTCATTTGGGTAACTGCCCTTCTATATTCATTTCTAGTGGAAGGTGAGAATCATAACAAAATATTGCCCTCTGAACAGTTGTAACACAGGCAAACATGATATATACACAGGAACTAGATTGGCATTTTTTTTTCCTGTGAGAGTTTCCTGTGGTCTCATTAGAAGATTCACTTGGGTGTGAGTCCAGCTGACTGCATATACATGAACAGGATTGGGCTATTAGGCTGACAAAGTGAACAAAAATATTTTTTGTTGTCAAGTCAAGAATCCAGACTTAGAGATAGTGAGGCAGAAAGGTCAAAATACAGAGGAAACTACATTTCATTGTTTAATACTCACCTTCTGGGTTCACATTATTGTTGGTAGAATGCTTAGGATCAGTTTATTTTGGTATTAGTTATAGCTCCATTTGTAGACTGTTTAGGATTTTGTGAAATATTGGGTATGAACATGCTGTTATCCCAATAAGAGAACATGACTTAAAGATTTAAAAAATTGCATGTTCTGGATTACCAAAAAGAGTTGGAAAGGGGCATACAGGATATCTAGTCCAACCCCTTGCTAAAGGCAGAATTGGCCTAGAGCACAGGTGTCAAACTCACGGCCCTCCAGATGTTATGGACTACATTTCCATCATCCCCTGCTAGCATCATGCTGGCAGGGGATTATGGAAACTGTAGTCCATTACATCTGGAGGGCAGCAAGTTTGACACCTATGGCCTAGAGCATCCCTGTTTGTCCAGCCACTGCTTAAAGACTGCCAGTGAGGAGCAGCTCACCACATCCCTAGGTAGCTGATTCCACTTTTAACAACTCTTACTGTAAAAAAAATCCTAATATCCAGCCAGTACCTTTCTGTCATAATTTAAACCCAGTATTGAGAGTCTTCTGCTACCAACAGGAATGGCCCTTGAAGAGAGCATTCATGTTCCCCCTCAACTTTTCTCCCAAGTCTCTCAGCGTTTCCTCACAGGGCTTGGTCTCCAGGCACCTGACCATCCTCATTGTTTTCACCTTTCCATTCTGTCCAGGCTGGCTCACAACATTTCCATAATAGATGACCAAAATCATTTAAAAGATAAGTAATATAAACACATTTAAAAGCAATACAAATACATTTAAAAACACTGAGTTTATTTAAAACATTTAAAGGTATTTTTAAATATTAAAACTTTCTAACTTTCTGACTCCAAGAAAGTAGTATAAGAAGGGGGTGGAGGAGAGGCCAGACTGATGAAAAACCATACCTGCCTCATCCATACACCTGGTGGAACAGCTTCATCTTACAGGCCTTGCAGAATTGCATCAGGTCTCGAAGGGCTCTGGTCTCATTGTATAGAGTGTTCCATAAGACTGAAAAAGCCCTGGCCCTGGTTGAGGCTATCCAGAGCTATTTTGCGCCAGAACTCACCAGTAGATTTTCATTTGCAGAGTGTAACACTCTTCAGGGGACATATTGAGAGTCCCATAGATAAATTGGGCCCAGACCATTTAGGACTTTGAAGATAGGTTCCAGAACCTTGAACTTGATCAGACACTCCACCTGGAACCAATGCAGATGGTGAAGCACTGGTTGAACTGGTCCCTCCACGAGGTCCTTGTAAGGACCTGTGCTGTGGCATTCTGCACTAGCTGGAGCCTCCAGAGAAGACCCAAGGGTAGCCCCTGTGTACAGTGAGTTGCAATTATCTAGTCTAGAATTTAGTCTAGATGTTGCATGGATCACTGTGGCAAGGATGGTTTGGGACAAGTAAGATGCCAATTGTCTCACCAGGCATCAATGATAAAATGCCAGGTGAATTACCTGTGCAACCTGAGCCCACATTGTCTGAGAGGCTGTGCAAGTGTCACCATGTCAGATTTCCCATTCAGACAATAAATCACTTGATTGGTTCAAGGCTTTTATTGAGGACATGTTAGGAAATTAGAAAAAGAGTTCTGGTGAAAACCACACCAAACTCTTGATAATATGAGTGTAAGATCCGCACCCCCATATGAGAAGCAGACAGTTCTCATTGTCTGGCCTGAAGTCTCTTTCCAGCCACAGAACTCCAAGGCCACAGCTAGAAGTGATAATACTGCACCTACAAAAGCAAAAGCGATCCCCCCCCCCCCACAGCACCATCATGACACACCATCCTCCCCTGGTGCTGGAATGCAGCACTGGAATCTAGCGTTACTGCATGGTTACATTTAAGGGGTAATTAAAAAAATTCTTCCCCATCCTCCATTGCTTTACCTAGCACGAGAACTATCTACACCAAATAGAATTAAAAAAAACCCTACTGGAGCAGGTGCCATTACTTGAAGGAACAGAAAAACAGCTCATCCCCCACCCCACATTTTCCAGCCAAATTAGAGCTGCAGTAACATAATCGTTATTGCAGTCCCTTGTCAATTTTACTCATTCCTAACTATAGACACTGTTGGCTGAAAGAGCAGTTGGATGGGCATGAGGCATGGATAGGAGCCAAGTATTTGGTGGGCCAGAACAATAAAGACTATTTCAGCATAATCATACACTCACTGGAAGCTGGCTTGGAAACATTGTGGTAAAAGTGCTTGAGAAAACAACGCAGGAACAAATAAAGAAAAAAGTTTCCAGAACCAAAAGAAGGAGGAAAAAGTGTGGAATTCAAAGAAAAAATGTAGCATTGGGCTGCAAGAGTCATTGTAAACTATTCATGCAGAAAAAGCCAAAGTCAGGATATAAATGTGGCAAGTTCGATTGCTTCAGTCCATCACCAGGCTGTTTTGTTTTTATTATTATAGATCACATGAGAAAAAAGAGATCAATAGAGATTAAAATCTAGTATGGCATACATGAACACATACACACCATGAATATATTGGAAAGAGCAAGAGTAGATGGCTCTGATAGCATTTCCGAAACAGCCACTTCAAGTTAACCTTCTTTTGGCAGAGAAGAGTGCCAAAGACTCAGATGCTGCCCTGCCAACACAAGCTACCTGTCACTGATTGTTACTGTGCTCTGTTTACTATTCTATATGGAAGACTTTCTGGAGTACCCATTCTCCCCATGTCTCCTTACAACATACCCATGATCAGTCAAGGAGAGAAGGGAAAGAAAGCCTTTGAATTTTGATCACAGGGTGAAAAACAAAGAGGAAGAAAGGAAAATGCAGCATTGTATCTGAATGCTTTCTTTTTAAAAAAAGTGTTCCATTGTATTAAATGTAAGTCTTTCAGAAGGGTAAAGCAAACACAGAGATGCAGTCCTAAGTTTGGTCCATTCCACACAGCACAAATAAGATGTCCGGGAAATGTCTTAAAAAGAGGCAACTTCTTAATTTCACTCCGCACACCAAAAATAAGACATCCTGGGGAGTCTTTAAAAAAGCCATCTCTCATTTGTTTTCCAGATAGCACAGGCATCAGAGGATGTAAGAGGCTTTTCCCCACCTGACTGGTAAGCTGTCTAGTCAGTTTCACCCTTTGCTCATGCCCACCATTTTGTGTGCTGCTGAAGGGATTCGCCCTGCTTCCATTTGCTGAAGGTTGCCCTCAGGACATTTGCTCTGTAGATTCCAATCCTCAGCACCTTTTCAGCCCCAAAAGTACATAACTGCCTTCCACAGTCCTAATGTTTTTCAGTGGGAGTCCTTCAAGTGGCTAAGATTCTCATATGTGTGTCTGTCTTCAAATACAACTCCTCCAAAATATTTTTTTTAAAAAAAGGAAAACTACATTGCTGGAATGGACAGGATGAACAGAGTACAGTGTTGTACTTTTTGGGTTGAAAAGGTGCACAGGATCAGGGCCTGCAGAGCAAATGTCTGGGGTTACTTTCAGCAAATGAAGGTAGGGAGAATCCCTTCAGCAGCACACAAAATGTCAGGTGCAAGTGGATGGCGAAACTGACCAGACAGCGTAATGGTCGGGGGAGGGGAAAATAAGACCCCTCCTGAGCTCTGCATTCTGCCCAGCCAGGCAGAAGACATCTTGCAGGTGGCTTAGGGGAAAAGGTAAACTTTAAAGCATCCTCAAAACTGGACAACTTGAGCAGAAATAAGACTTTCTGAGGACATCTTGCGGAAAAATAGTTCCTTTCCAAGACAGCTTTTTTTGCATACTCAGGACAGAATGGGCCCGTGATTTAAAAAAAAAAACATTGGGATGAACATTTGTGATTGGAAGTGCTGAATAAAAGAGCAGCCTTCAGAAAGAGAAGCTGAATACTCTATAGGGGAGCAAGAGGGCAGCTGTGATCCCACAACAAAAGGAATACAAGAAGCAGTTGTACACAGTAAGAGAGGAAATTCTTAGAAGAGACAGGTAGCTTGACTCCAAAAGAAAAAAAGAGAGTAACAGATAGAGCCATATACAAATGTGATGTGACCTTCTCTGTTATATGCACTTGAAACCCTGATTCTCTTGCAAAACTGTTCAAAGTAGCCAGGTTTTGGTGTGTTTTTATTTTAACATTAAAATATGCCTTTTTGACAAGACGGAACTTCTGTTAAATCAGTAGGAAAGTTATGTGAAAATGTTTTTTCTCCCCATGTTGTTTTGCACAAGAGTTGTCTGATTCCAGAGCCATCCCCAATTAGAGAAGCCTTAAGGTGTCTGCTCAGTCTTGTGCATTCCAAATCTAGCTAAGAAGAAATTAAAATTTGCCAGAGGGATACAAGAATAAATGACAAAATAAAGAGAGGAGGCTGTGCTACAAACAAGCAAATATGAAAAGTAAACTGTATGAGAGTTGAAGGCTTTCATGGCCGGAATCACTAGGGTATTGTGGGTTTTCCAGGTTGTATGGCTGTGTTCCAGTAGCATTTTCTCCTGACATTTTGCCTGCATCTGTGGCTGGCATCTTCAGAAGAGTTTTTATGAGAGTTTGTGGTGAACTGCAGTCGAGGTGGCTTTTTAAAAATATTCAGTGCTGTCAGTTAATTTCAGGCATCCAAATATGATCCCCCCCCCCCCTTAGAAATGGAGCTTGCCTTGAACCACTTAAAGCAGTTTGAAAAAGCTTCTTGCCAATCATCACAGTAGGGTCAAGTATAGATCCAAAAACATTTGTTAGCCTTTTGACTTTCATAGCGCAGAGGGAGTCTGCTGTTTCATGAGCTTTCTTCTGGAATCCTCTGCAGTTGCTAATCATATTCCCATGTGTTCTACTATGAGGCATACAGAATTTGCCAAATTCTTAGTAGCTCAGAAGCCATTTCTCTTTACACCCTTTCTCCAAATACTCTTGGTGTTAAGCAGTCATGATTCTTAGGTTCTTGGCCAATGTTTTACATGAATGGGTCACTGCAAGCTGTCCCTCCCTTCCTGTCCAGTTGCATATTGAAGAACTGTTCGGGCATTTGTAATGTGGGCTACTTGATGGTCTTTCTGACAGGGCTTTACTAAAGTTATAACTAAAGACCACCCATTTTGTTTCTCTTAAACAAAGATTTTCGTTTCAGCACATCTATCCAACATTACATATTTCTTCTTTTTCTCTTTTTCTATTAGATGCAGAACTATGGAGGTGGTTTTGGAGCAAATGCTAATTCTCTCTTTTTTTCCTAGCCATGAATGTAATTAATTCCAATTTCTTTTTCAGAACAAAGACATCACACATTTGTACTGGCAATACTCAGTGTGATTTTGTACATATTTGCCTCACCTCTAACTAGGTGCTATTCATTGCTTACCAGAGGATCTGAGAAAGCAATAATAAAATAACTGTTGAGATCAATTTTAAATCTGGCATACAGAAGCAAAGCATTGGAACACTATACAAAAAGAATAGCAGAGAAAGCTTTTTTGTAGTTTAGTCAAATGAATGCTTCTGGAAGATCATTAGAAGCATTTGCTGTTAGAAAAAAAGCTTTAAATATTCTGTACAGTTATACTACACTTGTAGAAATGGTAAGAGATACAGGTTTTCTGCTAGGAAATGCAGACTGGGTTCAGATCTCCCCCCCCCCCTTTATTTTTACTAAAACTTGCTGAGTTTCCCTTAAGTATCTCATCTGTTCTGCTTCAGCAGTGGTTCTCAACCTGGGGGTCGGATGACCCTTTCAAAGGGGTCACCTAAGAACATAAGAACATAAGAACAAGCCAGCTGGATCAGACCAGAGTCCATCTAGTCCAGCTCTCTGCTACTCGCAGTGGCCCACCAGGTGCCTTTGGGAGTTCACATGTAGGATGTGAAAGCAATGGCCTTCTGCGGCTGTTGCTCCCGAGCACCTGGACTGTTAAGGCATTTGCAATCTCAGATCAAAGAGGATCAAGATTGGTAGCCATAAATTGACTTCTCCTCCATAAATCTGTCCAAGCCCCTTTTAAAGCTATCCAGGTTAGTGGCCATCACCACCTCCTGTGGCAGCATATTCCAAACACCAATCACACGTTGCGTGAAGAAGTGTTTCCTTTTATTAGTTCTAATTCTTCCCCCCAGCATTTTCAATGAATGCCCCCTGGTTCTAGTATTGTGAGAAAGAGAGAAAAATTTCTCTCTGTCAACATTTTCTACCCCATGCATAATTTTATAGACTTCAATCATATTCCCCCTCAGACGTCTCCTCTCCAAACTAAAGAGTCCCAAACGCTGCAGCCTTTCCTCATAAGGAAGGTGCTCCAGTCCCTCAATCATCCTCGTTGCTCTTCTCTGCACTTTTTCTATCTCTTCAATATCCTTTTTGAGATGTGGTGACCAGAACTGAACACAGTACTCCAAGTGTGGTCGCACCACGGCTTTATATAAGGGCATGACAATCTTTGCAGTTTTATTATCAATTCCTTTCCTGATTATCCCCAGCATAGAGTTTGCCTTTTTCACAGCTGCCATACATTGAGTTGACATTCCCATGGAACTATCAATTCAGACACCCAAATCCCTTTCCTGGTCTGTGACTGATAGCACTGACCCCTGTAGCGTGTATGTGAAGTTTGGATTTTTTGCCCCTATGTGCATCACTTTGCATTTTGCTACATTGAACTGCATTTGCCATTTCTTAGCCCACTCACCTAATTTATCAAGGTCCGCTTGGAGCTCCTCGCAATCCTTTGTGGTTCTCACCACCCTACATAATTTGGTATCATCTGCAAACTTGGCCACCACGCTACCCACCCCTACTTCCAGGTCATTTATGAATAGGTTAAAGAGCACTGGTCCCAATACGGATCCTTGGGGGACACCACTCCCCACATCTCTCCATTGTGAGAATTTCCCATTTACACCCACTCTTTGCTTCCTGTTTCTCAACCAGTTTTTAATCCATAGGAGGACTTCCCCTCTTATTCCTTCATTGCTGAGTTTTCTCAATAGTCTCTGGTGAGGAACTTTGTCAAAAGCCTTTTGGAAATCCAAGTAGACAATGTCCACTGGTCCACTCTCTGCATAAGTGTTCTCCATCTGTAAAATGGATAAATGTTAGGGTTGGGGGTCACCTGTAAGGGTTTCAATGGTGTTGATGTTCAGAACAGCCGCCTGGCCTT
>NC_059432.1:507625-526249 GCF_021028975.2 Sphaerodactylus townsendi | reverse complement strand
TTATTATTATTATTATTATTATTATTATTATTATTATTATTATTATTGTAGATTTCTCAGCTGCCAGATCTTTAGCTGGTTGTTGGCCTTCATTACAATTCAAGCCTCACCCAGAGGCCTAGGAAGTTGTAATGTATCGGTGTAGTATTTGTGCAGATCCCAGCAGGGCTGTCTTCTGAATTTGACAGATGTTAATTTTGTCAATTTGAAGATGTTTCAAGTGCTGCCCTAGTGTTTTTGGGATGGCGCCCAGCGTGCCGATTACCACTGGGATGACCTCAGCTGGTTTGTGCCATAGGCGCTGAAGCTCGATTTTCAAATCGCGGTATCTAGTGACCTTCCCGTGTTCTTTTTCAATGGCCCTGCTGTCACCAGGGACTGCTATGTCGATGATAGTCACTTTCTCGTCCTCGATCATGGTGATGTCTGGTGTATTGTGTTTCAACACTTTGTCCATTTGGATTCGAAAGTCCCACAGGATCTTGACCTCCTCATTTTCCATTACTTTCTCTGGACAATGTTCCCACCAGTTCTTAGCTGTTTTTATGTTGCAATTCTTGCATAAATTCCAGTGGATCATCTTGGCCACTGAGTTGTGTCTCTGTTTGTACTCAGTCTGGGCAATCTTTTTGCAGCAGCTGAGGACATGATCTACAGTTTCATCAGCTTCTTTGCACAATCTGCATTTTGCATCATCTGAGGATTTTTCTATTTTGGCCTTGATCGAATTTGTTCTAATGACTTGCTCTTGGGCGGCTAAAATCAGGGATTCAATTTCGTTTTTCAGAGTACCAGTTGTTAACCACAGCCAGGTCTTTTTGTTATCCACCTTGTCTTTGATTTTCTCCAGAAATTGGCCGTATTATTGTTGTTGTTGTTGTTGTTGTTGTCGTCGTTGTCATCGTCAACGACGACAACAATCATCATCATCATCATCATCATCATCATCATCATCATCATCATCATCATCATCATCATCATCATCATCATCATCATCATGTACTTGTATAGAGAAAACACTGGAAAA
This sequence comes from Sphaerodactylus townsendi, assembly GCF_021028975.2. Lineage (NCBI taxonomy): Eukaryota > Metazoa > Chordata > Lepidosauria > Squamata > Sphaerodactylidae > Sphaerodactylus > Sphaerodactylus townsendi. The sequence continues at coordinate 525,222 of NC_059432.1, read as the reverse complement.
ACTATCTTGATATAGATTCTGCCAAGTGCAGGGTCTTTGCAGTGGCAGTGAGAGATTTGTCTTTGGAACTCCCTCCCCACAGACATTCTCCTGGCATGTCATCTATTTAGTGCCTCAGGTGCAAAAACTTTTTTTCTCCTTATATTTTAGTTGTCAGTTTTAATGTTTCCACTGACACCCCCTCCCCTTCAAGATTTTTGATGCTTATTTTTTTTCAGATGCTGGCATTTCATATTGTTAGGGTGTTGCTTTCATTATCACCCTTATTGTACATATTGCTTTATGATTGTTTTCCAAATGCTTTTGTGGTTATTTTAAACTTAGACCCGGTTGAGGCATGGTGGGTTTTACTTCCTCTGCTGCCTGCTTTCCTATTCTGAAATGTTTCTTTTTAGCTTCCTCCCCAGTGGGTGTGGCTTGCCACAAATTATGACAGTCAGTTTGGTGAGCACCTCCAGTTAACTTTTATAAAATCAGCCTACTGTCAGTACCCATTAGCAAGCCATACAAAATAAATGTTACTCTTCCCTTGTCACGACTCAACTTCCCCATTAACCATATCATCCTACCTGCCTTTCCTTCAGGGTTTTCTCTCCGTAACGTCCTCCTTTTCATTTATTTCCTTTACTTCTGGGTAAGAGCCCATGAGTCAATTTTATTTTTTTTCACAGCTATATTTTCTACATGGTTTGGCTGAACTATATTTTCCGCACCAGGGGACAGGCAGGCATAATGGTGAGAAAGTGACAAAGCTCATGCTTTATGAGCACAAGGAAACCAACACAGCAGAATTGGTACATGGCACAAAGAGAAATTCTGGAAAGGCTTAACCAACAGTTGGTGTTTTTTTTTTGCTCCTGTTCCTGTCTCTGAAATGTCAAGCTGTCTTGGTTACTGCAGGGCAAGCTGTGCTGAGCTTGCAAGGCGGTGAAGTACACTGAGGTTTTTTAATACACTTCCACGTCTCTTAATGTGAAATCTAACATCAGTGCTGCCCGTTACAACAGATTTCAACAAATTGCAAAATTCTAAGGTGAATCTGAAGATTCCAGCTCAAGAGAAACATCTGACAAATTCTTTGTGAAACTGCAAAAGAATTTTGATAAAAATTGACAAATATGACAGCTTTCCATGCTTTGTGTTGTTGCATGCAGTCATTGTGAGCCTTTATATTGTGAGCAGCAGTGACATAGTGGTTAAGAGCAGGTGCATTCTAATCAGGGGGAACCGGGTTTGATTCCCCGCTCTGCCACCTGAGCTGTGGAAGCTTATCTGGGGAATTCAGATTAGCCTGTGCACTCCCACACATGCCAGCTGGGTGACGTTGGGCTACTCACAGCTTTCCAGAGCTCTCTCAGCCCCACCTACCTCAAGGAGATTGTAAGCCCCTTTGAGTCTCCTGCAGAAAAGAAAGGGGGGATATAAATCCAAACTCCTCCTCCTCCTCCTCCTCCTCCTCCTCCTTCTTCATCCAGTTCCACTACTGGCATTTCGAAACCAGTTGTAGCTATTATACCATTTTATGATATTTTTCACCATGCGTTCATTATACCCCAATTATACATTTGTATGCAACTGCTGTTAAAAAAAAGGAAAGATTAAAAATTGCACAGATTTGTTTCCAAAAAAACAAAAACAAACAGAGAACAGCATGACTCAGAGGTTTGAACCATGCCAAGAAGCAAAATTTAAATAAGGATTTTAGAGTTCAAATGCCAGCTGCAAAATCAAATGCAAACGGTGCAAAATCATCCCCAGATGTCAGGATGCCAGGTGCAAAATCATCCCCAGAACTGAGAAATCTTCCTCTTCTAAACCCATTCTATTAACCCTTTACATAGTATTGTTAAAGGCTTTCATGGTCAAATTCAACTGGTTGTTGTGGATTTTCTGGGCTGTGTGGCCGTGGTCTGGTAGATCTTGTTCCTAATGTTTTGCCTGCATCTGTGGCTGGCATCTGGACAAAGTGTGTAACAGTGTATAACAGACTTCTCTTTGTGATACACCTCTGAAGATGTATGTGTGGAGATTATTGTATGGAGAGAGGTGGGAATGCACCTCTACATCTTGACCCTCAGTTCCCACATATTCTGGGTCTATCTATGTAGTGTTTATATACACACATCTCAAAATTCATAGGCTCTTTACAGGTGGGTATCAAATGTTCAGAAGTCCTTTTCATATTTTATATTGGAACCTGGATACCAATGTCTGGAGCTATTCCAGCCCAGGTTTTATTTGTGGTTCTTGCACTGGCAGAACTGGTGTGGGGGAGGCAGAGGGAGCAGACGGCCAAGGCACCATTCACATGAGTCATGTGGGGGCACAGTCCCCCCTCCCCCTCCTCTCTCCCACGTTGTGCCCAGTCTTTGGCTGAACTTCCCCCTCTGCCAAACTCCCCTGCTGCCAAACCTCCCTCCATCACTGCTGCCACACCTCTGCCCCTGCAAAAAAACCCTAACAAACCTTTTCCTCTTCTGAGTAGCACAGGTCAGCTGGGGGTAAGCCCTGCACTTAATGTGTTGCCAGTCAGCACCACTCAGAAGAGAAAAAGATTCATGGGGAGGGGACTTGCAGGGTGGTGGTTCGGCAGTGGGAGTTTGGCCAGAAGCTGGACACAGCGCCCCAGGTGCTGTTTTGTGGCAGTATGCCACTGACTTCTTGCTAAATTGGGTAGACAAACTGCAGAGATTTACTCTATTATGCCTTGAGTTCCTTTCTTTTTCTTGTTCTAAATGAAGTTTACTGAAGGCAGCTCCCAGCATATTCCTGAATGACTGCAGCATCCAACAGTGGGCACTTTCTCTACAAGAGAGGTATGGTCAGAGAGGATGACAGACCCATAATTACCCAGGAAGCTTCATGGCTGAATGAGACTCTGAACCCAGGTCATCTAAAATTTGATCTGGAACACAAACCACATCAAACCACATTGACTCTCACATGAAAATTAGCTGCAGGAGTAGCAGGTGCAATCCCATCTCCCATATAAGCATCTCTACATAAGTTTGCCAACCTACACAGCTAGAACAATTTGCACCAGTAAAGGATGGCAGTCACAAGACTGAATTTCTTACAAAACCTAGAAATACATTCAAGTGGCAGATATGTATGTGGGGGGTCATACTCTTGGCAGCTAGGGACTCTACAACAGAACACTGTCCAAAATACTGTGAAATGATTAAATGTGAGAGGTTCTGGGAGCACTAAGAATATTTTGAGCCTGTGAAGAAACATCGAGGTCAGGCATCACCTAGAAGCTGACTAGCTCAATATTATTCATTTCAAACCTAAGAATCTGCAGCACACCATAACACTGTGTGTTAGGTGTATGCTTCTGTAAACATTACTGGTATGTGTGTGTGTGTGTGTGTGTGTGTGTGTGTGTGTGTGTGTGTGTACTGTATTTTTATTGTCCAAGTGTTATAGTGGAAACTGAGGAAAAAGTTCAACAAAACTGTATATTGTGCTGAAATCTCAACTGTCTTTCTTATGTATATAGTAGTAAAGTATTTCTCTATTTTGTAAAAAATTCAGTTTTGCAACTGCCAGCCTTTATTACTGCAAATCGCTTAAGCTCGGCTTCAGTTGCACTAACCCCCCCCCCCCCCAATACAGCAATATGGTAGAACCTTCATGCACATCCTGGAGATATCCTGGAATCACAACTGTTCTTCAGACTACTAATATCAGTTTCCCTGGAGAAAATGGCTGCTGTGCAAAATGGACTCCATGATATTATACCCCACTGGGGTACTTCCCTTCCCCAAACCCTGCCCTTCCCAGACTTCACCTCATCACTAGGAATTTTCCAACCTGGAATTGCCAATGCTGTCTGTACATCTTTACAGTACTCTTGAAGGTTGATATAGGCTAATTTCAGACAAATTGGTTGCTAAGAATTCCACCAGACAGCAAGAGTACCCATTATCCACTCAAATAGCTAACAACCAATTAGTTTGACATCACTTTTGTAATTTAAATATCACTAATTAAACCCTCCAATAAAAACAAAAACCCTTTTATTTAAATTATGCAGAATTTCAGCCAAAAAAGAATGAAGCCATACACTGTTGCCAGTAGAATGGTCAACTGGGATTTGAATTAAAATGGAATTCCAGAATGGAACAAGAAGAACAGAGTTGTCCAGAATGCCTATTTGACTGATGCTGGATTACTGGGGGAAAATGTGTCACTGTCACTGACATGAAAGTAAAGCCAACCCACCCAAATTCCATTTTTGCCCAATACTGACCAGAGGAGATGAAAGAAGAAAAGGTATTGTCAAAATTAGTAAGGGAAACAGTTATTCTGTTGAACTCCCAAAAGAAGAAAAGTGGAGCAGTATAAATATTAGTCTGGGTTTGGGATTTATAGTCTAATCTATGCCAGATTTACTCAGAAGTAGGGGTATGTCAAAATGATTTATGTTTCAATCCATGGTTTAGAGGGGTGTAACTCTGTTTAGGACTGAACTGTCACATTTCTAAAAAAATTTTTCTCTTACATTGAATTAATGACCCCTCTCTTTGGATAAATCCCTCAGACATGGCAACAAGCTTTCAATAGGTGCACTGAAGTTCAACTTATAGGCACCACCATCTTAGATCATATTCATCTACAAAGCCTCGGGTTTCCATGTGGGACCTGCAAATCTCCCAGAATTACAACCACCCTCAAGATTTCTTCAGACTACAGAGATTGTTTCCTTGGAGCAAATGGCAGCTTCAGAGGGCAGACCATATGACATAGCAACATCCTTGCTGAACTTTCATCACCCGGAGTTGGAGCCCCTAGCACAGACAGATATCTAGGTCTCCAAGATGACAACACTTGCACTGTGGGCCCTTGAAAAGCAATAATTCCTGCGCATCCATGTTTCATGGGCACGGCTTATGCTTGTACAGCTGCTGGCACTACTCTGATGCAAATCACTTTCTTGCCCATAAAGAATCTCTTTCAATCAACGACGACAGTAAGGTTTGTTACTGTATGGAATGTGCACCATGTGAGATGCCGGTGTATCTGACTGAGAGTGTAAACCTATATCTTCTTATTTGAGGAAATAGTCACAGCAAAAACAAAATTTGGAGGGAAAGGACCATGACAGACAAAAGTGATTTGGCTCTCCTGTCCTACCCTGAAAATGTGAAAAACAATTATTGTGGAAACGGGGGGTGGGGGGGGGGGGGGGGGGGGGCGTAAATGTCCTCAGTTTTGCTTTGTTTTGTTTAAACATTAGTGTGTGATTGCAGCTAAGAACAGGCAGGGCAGTCTTTCTGAAAACCTAAAAAGGGGAGTTGAAGAAAAAAATCTCAAAAATTGAATTCTGGGAAGCTTACACAGTGATTTTAGACCAGCCACATACTTTCAGTCTAACCTACCATACAGGGCTTTTGTAAGAATAAAAAGGAGAGAAAAATAATGGCCCCCACTCCTATGGTCCCCATTATGAAGAGAGGTGTGGTAAAATAGAATGAATGATAAATATAGTAGAAGGGAGCTACATAAAAAGTAGGTTGGTAAATAACTAAGGAGAGAAGAGGCAGGGGATGAGGAGAGGATATAGAGGTTGCCAGGGTAGAGGGAAAAAGAAAGAAGAAATATTAAGGGGAGAGGGATAGAGCGGAAAGTGAATTACCACTCCAGAAGTCCCAGGTGGCACTCGCCTAAAAGTAAATTCATCTTGATTTTAAAGCAACCACTGACTTTTTTTGATGGCAGTGTCACAGCAGAGGTGGGGGACACATGAGTCAATTTTCTCCCCATCCCCCCCACCCCACTGCTGCTACCACAAAAGCCTGTGGTTGCTTTAAAATTAAGCTTCATTTACTTCCAACTGAGTGGTGGCTGGGAGGAGACTGGTGGTGGGGATAGTCTAGTGAAAAAGTGCTCTTCCTCTCCTGTCCCTTCCCCACATTCTTCTCCTGATCACAGTGTCACTTGCCTAAAAGTAAATTAAGGTTAATTTTAAAGCATTCATAAGCTTTTTTTTGTGGTAGTGGGGCAGTGGCCGGGCAGTTGCACCCTCAGGCAACTGGTGCCCAGGGCAAGAGCCCATCCTTGTTGTGCCCTGAGGGCTGCTAACATTCAAGTGGGGGCTGGAGATCACCTGGAATTACAGCTGATCTCCAGATGACAGAAATCAGTTTCTCTGGAGAAAATGGCTGCTTTGGTGAGTGGACTCTATGGCATTATATCCTGCTGAGGTCTATTGTTCCCCCAAGTCTCTCTTCCCAAGACCCCACCTTCAAATCTCCAAGAATTTCCCAACCTGGAGTTGGCAACCCTAAGAAGAAAGGGAAACAGGAAAAGGGGAGTGTCTATAGGAGTTTCCAGGAAAGGGAAAAGGAAATACCGGTAGTGGTGGAGGAGAAATAATATGCAAGTCCTTGAACATTTTTCTTGTAATGTCAAATATGCTATGTATTCATAGTCCTGGTACATTGTTTATTGATGTCTCTTTATATTGATTATTTTTTACAAACTGTATAATCCATTTTGAGTCAGTGAAAAAGATGGTGCATAAATATTGTTTGTGAATGAATGAATGAATAGAATCTTGAAAATCCTTTGAAAGCATCACAATTCCACCCATTCTATGTGTTAAACGTTTCTGTTGTCAATCTGAATCTGCATCATTTGGGGCAAATCCATCAAGTTTCCCCCACCCCCCCTCCCCTTTTATCCATAAAGCAGTTTCAGTAAGTGGTTTGGCAATGAATAGGGCTGTCTAATGGATCAGCTTATTGCCTTCTCTGCTACACCTCTTCCGGAGATGACAACACTGTTGGCCATATGAATTTACTTATTCTCCTCCAAACAAGATTGTCTCTTCCTATGACTACCTTCCTTATTGAGGGGTGATAATGAATCACAGTTATTTTAACCTGTGATAAGCACTAACAGCCAGGAATTGTTGATTACTAGCTTTAGGCTTAGGAAACATCTTCTGTTGTGACTCTCACTTTAATTTAAAATAACATCTGCTCTGCCAATTTCCAAATGGAAAAATGCAGATGGAAAGGGAAAACATAGGTGATAGGAGGAGGTTGCCAGCTCCAGAAATTCCTAAAGACTTGAGAGTGGAATTCAGAAAGGATGGGGTTTGGGGAGAGGAGGGACTTCAGTAGGGCATACTGCCACAGAATTGACCCTCTACAGGAGCCATTTTTTAGGTAAAGTGATATGTGTATTCAGGAGATAAATTGTAATTCTGGGAGAATCCCAGGCCCCACCCGGAGATTGGAGCCCCAGGGAATGAGAAATACAGGAAAACTATTCCCTGGCCTGATAGGAGTAAGGGCATTTTTGGCCCCACTCTCATAAGGAACAGAGTATATTCCTCTGTGGGGACAAAATATCTATGTGCTTGATGGCCCAGCCATTTCATCAAAGGATGCTGCTCATCCTAATACAGGCAATGTGTTGGTAGCTGGTTTCCACCAGGGCTGAGCAGGAATATTTGGGACTTTTTTTAAAAGATTGAGGAATCTTTTTTCCCCCTGTTCCACATTGCTAATAGTATCACATATTATGCAGGGAGAAGTTGGGCCTTTATGGCAGGAATATTCCAAGTTGAATGGATAGCTGTCAGGTGCATTGAGGTGGCAACTTGTCTGTGAGTTGACAGTTGATAGTGAGGACAGTTCCAGGTTAGAAATATCTAAATATTTTGGGGGTGTGGAGCCTGAAAAGGGCAGAGTTTGGCAGGAGGGAAGAGGAGAGAAGGGACTTCAATGGGGTATAATGCCATAGAATTCATATTTCAAAGCAACCAGTTTCCCCAGGTGAACTGACCTCTGTAGCCTGGAGATCAGTTGTTATCCCAGGAGATCTGCAGCCATTACCTGAAAGTTGGCAACTCAAGTAATAGACTTCCCCTTGAGGTTTGCCTGATAGCTACTTTACTCTCTTTAGGCGTCCATTCCAAACATTTATTTTTACCTAGACTTTTAACTGTGTCTGTTTTTAGCAGCAGTTTTTAGATGATTCTTGTAAATGCTATATGCTGTTTTTGTGCTTCAGGGGGGTTTTATTGGCTGTTTTTATAGTTTGTTAATTTTAATGATTTCCACTATTGAATTCTTTTACAAGTCCAGCACATGACAGAAGGATCCAACTTCTTGACATTTCCAACAAAGACCGTTACTATTTTTGCTCATTTGCATAATGTCTTTTGAGGTCATATTCCACCTGTAAAACATTTAAAACCCATTCTCTTTTAATGTTCGGCATGTCATAAATTTAATATTTAATAAATTTAATAAGAATCTCTGGAAAAGACAATATTGCTGGGAAAGGTTGAAAGCGGCAGGAAAAGAAAAAGACCCAACATGATATAGGCCGTTTCTGCACGGCCAGGAGGCGCCCCCAAGCCGGCAGGAGTTCTGCCGGCGTGGGGGCGGGAGCCTGCTCACACGCAAGCGTGCGAGCAGGCGAAGGGGAGGCCGGCAGGCGGCAGGCGGCTCCGCACGGAGCCGCCTCTGCGCCCTCCCCCGCCCCACTCACGGTGTCCTCCTCGTCGCCTGCGGGGCTGCGACGCCCCGCAGGCGACGAGGAGGACACCGTGAGTGGGGCGGAGACGGGAGACAGCGTCTTCCCGGCGGCGCGGTTCGCACCGCGCCGCAGGGAAGACGCTCCCTCCCCAACAACAACCCTTTAAAGGGTTGTTGTTTAGGGCGGCTTGACGCCGCCCTGGGGGGAGGGAAGCGCATTCAGGTCGCCGCTGCTGCGTTGCAGCAGCGGCGCCTGTGCGAACGGCGGCCTGGGGGCGCCTTTTTTGGCGCCCCCAGGCCGTCATTAATGGGCCGTGCAGAAACGGCCATAGTTTAACTCTGTAAAGGAAGCCATGACCCTCAGTTTGCAAGACCTGAGCAAGGTTGTTAATTATAGGATGTTTTGGAGGACTTCAATTCATAAGGTCTCCATGAAATGGAAACAACTTGATAGCACTTGGCACAGAGAGAAGGCTTAGACAAAGAAAACTTGTCGAGAGTTGCCAGTGAATCAGATACTTTGGGGTGGGTGTTGATTGGTAGAGGTCAGTTGTCTTTTAAAAGTTATAAATCTTTAGCAAACAGATTTTGCAAAGGATCTTAAAACCACTCAACACCACTTCCATGCCCATTTCCAGACTATCTCTGAGCATCATTTCTGACTCATACAGCTTTGCCATACCCTATAAACGTAGATACTTAGATTTACTTATCATCAGGGATTGCTTTCAACAAGAACTTGGAAAAATACAAGTGCTAGTAGCTTTTCAAAAAGTAAAAACTGTATTCTCTCATTTCAGGCTTATGGAAAAAAGAAAATACAAAAGAAACATTTAAAGAATTTTATGGAAGTATTGATTAAATATATCATCTATGAGCAAGAAGAATAATGGACATGGGGGTAATATTACTGAGCAGGGAAATAGGTAATGTTTAAAAAATGGAATGCAAAACATTAGTGGCCCGAGGGTAGTTTTAAATACAGAGCTTTTTCATTAGGAAAATATGGGTTTCTAGCCTCTCTTAAAATTAAATCACCTTTGATTGAAAATGGAGGTAAAGAACCAGAGAAAGATTCATTAACTCAAGCTGCTGAGGGTTTTTTTTTTTTTTGGCTTAGCTTCACATCCATTTGATGAGTCCTACGACAATATATAAAAGCTTGACCCTGAACTACCAAAGTCAGAAGAAAGTGGTTATTTACTGTAGAGCAGATTTTCAGATTTGTGATTAGCAAGGTTTAGTTAGAAAATTCCCGATGTATCCCAAACCTCAACCATTCAAAAACAGAACAAAAATAGGAATGTACAAAGGTACAGTTCCTCCAATTTTTGTCTCTTGTATCTTGCCATTTTGAGCCTTTTAGCCCCACTTACTTTTTGTTGTTGATGCTATAGCTAATTCTGCACATGCAGAATAATGCACTTTCAAACTGCTTTCAGTGCTCTTTGAAGCTGTGCGGAATGACAAAATCCACTTGCAAACAGTTGTGAAAGTGGTTTGAAAAGGCATTATTTTTCATGCGCGGAAGGGGCCTTAGTTTCTTTTACATCACATTATATGCTCTTTACTGACCTCTCACTCTTGAGGCAGAATCTGACTCCATGGTTTACCATGAAACCGGGTGACATGAAGAGGGCCAGGAGAAATTGAGAGCAACGCATATGGAGAAATTGTACTGAATCTGAAAGATCACTATATTGAGCTCATTGGAAGACCTGTGAAGCAGAGATGATGATGGCAGAGAAGTGTTTCTTCTCTGCTACCCTTTGCACCCGTCAGTTCACAGTCATCCAGGCTGCTGAAGGTATCACAGCATCTGCTAACACTTAAATCTTTATTGTCCCAGGGACAAGAAATTATTTGTGATGTTTTTGTAAAGCATTTTTGCTGATAAAATCTCTCAAATTAGTTCAAATTTGAGCATTGGTTGTAACATGGTGCAGATCAATGAAGCAGCTAATCCACTATCTGGCCCATTTTGGGATTATTTCAACCCAGTTACCGTGATGGATGTTGGCAGGGTCCTATGATCTGTGAAGAATGCCACTTGTAGCTCTGGACTTTTGTCTATCTTGGCTGCTGAACTCATGTGAGAATCACATTAATAAGTCATTGGTGTCCATCATAAATCAGCTACTGACTCATGGTGCCTGCTACTGCTAAAAAAACCCACAGCTTAAAAACAAAAACGTTCCTACTGAAAAGTGATGTGGCTATTGATTGCATTGTCTGTAATCTGTCCTTTCTGGACAAGGTGATTGAGAGAATGGTGGTTGACCAGCTACAGGTTTTCAGAGGCCGTTTCCGCACGGCCTCCCTGTCGCCTCCACGCCGGCGAGAATTCCGCCGGCGTGGAGGCGAAGGCCGTTCGCATGCGCGCATGCGGACGGCCTCAGCAGAGGCTGGCAAACGGCAGGCGGCTACGCAGGGAGCCGCCTCTTCCCCCTGCCCCGTCCCACTCACCTTGTCCCCGTCATCGCCTGCTGGCCGTCGAAGCCCCGCCCACACTGCCCTCCAACCGGTCAGAGGACAGCGTGGGCGGGGCTTCGACGGCCAGCAGGCGACGACGGGGACAAGGTGAGTGGGACGGGGCAGGGAGACAGCATGTTCCCGGCGGCGCGGTTCGCACCGCGCCGCCGGGAAGACGCTTTCCCCCCAACAACAACGCTTTAAAGGGTTGTTGTTTAGGGCGGCCTGACGCCGCCCTGGGGGAGGGGGAGGGCAGTCAGGTCGGCGCTGCTGCGTTGCAGCGCCGCCGCCTGTGTGAACGGCGGCCTGGGGGCGGCGTTTTTACCACCCCCAGGCCGTCGTTTTTGGCCCATGCGGAAAGGGCCTTAGATAACTTTTGTGTTCTGGATATGTTTTAGTCTGGTTTTAGAGCAGGTTATAGGACAGAGATGGTGCTGGTATTTTTCATGGATTATCTCTGTCTGAATGTAGACATAGGCCATGTCTCACTGTTACTCCTACTGGATTTATCTTCTACCTTATATATTGCAGACCATGCTGTCTTGTTGAAACATTTGGAGGCAGAAGTAGGCATCAGGAAATCTGCTTGAAATTGGTTTAAACCATACTTTGTGGGTAGAACACAAAGCGTTGCCATTGGCAATTATCATCAGTGTGGGATTTATTCTGTGGGGTTCCACATGGCACAGTCCTGCCTCCATGCTATCCAGTTTTTATATAAAGCCTCTAGGATAAAGCATCCATAGTTTTATAACTGGATACCATCAATATGCACCAGCTCTATAGCTCTTTGTCAAAATTGTCTAGTGATGTAGTAAAAGTTTTGAGCAACTGCTTGACTGATGTGCTTAAATGGCTGCGAGTGAATACATTTAGACGCAACCCTGGCAAGACAGAAATAATGCTGATTAGGAAACCTGAAATATTTAAAGACATTATATTCTACTTTTGATGGGGTTCAACTGACCTTTGCTGACTTGTTTAAGAGTCTAGGATTTATGCTGACCCCAGCATGATCAATGGAGAACAGGTTAATTCAGCCATTAAAAATGTCTTCTTCCAACTTAGTTTAACCCTAGCATGACCTGGCTACCTGGATCCAGAACATAGTAACATCAGGAATAGATTACTGTAATGCACTCTACATATGTTTCTCCTCAAAGACTCCAGTGGGTGCAGAATGTCACAGGTCAGTTACTATCAGAAGCTAGGGGTAGGCAAATGTTTTTCTGTAGATTTTGGGTTTGGATTTATTGATGCTGACAATTTTCAGCAAAGCCAAAAAACCCTCCCCAATAATCATACTTGTAAATGGGGTTTTCAGCTATTTTTTTAAGGCAAAAAAAATTCAGATCCACATTAGCTAATAGGAATTTTTTTGAGACTTGTGCATGTGTGCACGTGTTTCAAGATAGAGGAACCAAATTTTCAGCCTAGCTGCAAGTTACTTCTTAGAAGACCCACCAAGTTTGGTAAAGTTTGGGTCTGGGGTTCCAATTTTATGGGGTCCCAAATGGGGTTCCTCATCCATTCGCATTAGGGAACAATGGAGAAAAAAAGATGGCCCATAAAATTGGATCCCCTGAAACAAAAATTCACAAAAAAAGATGGTTCTTTTAAACAGTCATCTGGAGCTACACTGCAAATTTAGTTCCTCTTCCTCAAAACATGCACGCACGCGCGCGCGCGCACACAGACACACCCCCACACACACACCGGTGCCCTCCAAAACCCTTTATAGGGTTCAGTGGAGCAAAGCCACATCTGACAAGGCCTGGGGCAGGGGGGGGGTGTTCCTACTTTAAACTTGCATGGGGCTTGCTGTTCTGCTCCAGTTGCATTGTGTGAAAGATTTTTTTCAGGGGGGGGGGGCTCTTGAGGTGCTGTTATTTTAGGTAGAAGCACCAAATTTGTACAGCAGCTTCTAGTGACTCTCCTGAGAATATCCCCCCCCACCAGTTTTGTGAAGTTTGGGGGATCCAATTCTATGACATCCAAGTGGAGAAAATCTACTCAGATTGATACCAGCTCTCCAGGGTCTCAGGTGGAGGTCTTTCACATCACCTATTATCTGGTACTTTTAACTGGATATGCCCAGGATTGATTTTGGGATCTTTGGCACGCAAAGCAGAGGGCCTTCCACTGTGCCACAGACCCTCATTTCCAAGATTAAAACCAGCTCAGGGAGAGGATTCCCCATCAGGGATATGGTATGGGGATAAATACAGGGGCCACTGCCCAACACCATGGCTCTCATTGATATTGCTCTTTATCCTTATGATTGTTTTGTAAACAGTGAAGCCAAATTCCATGTTAAGGAGTACAATCAGCACTACACATATACAGAGGCCCTTTCTGCACAGGCCAAATATGGCGCCCTGGGGATGGCAAAAACGCCATCCCCAGGGAGCCGTTCGCACAGGCAGCGCTGCTGAAATGCAGCAGCGCCGACCTGGCTCCCCTCCACCTCCCCCAGAGTGGCGTTGAAAAACAGCGTGTTCCCGCTGGCGCGGTGCAAACGGCACCTCCGGGAACATGCTGTTTTCCCTGTCCCCCCCCCCCCCACATTCACCTCGTCATCCTGCGTCGCTCTACTGGACTGCTGAGACCCTCCCTCACTGTCCTCCGACCCCTGGAGGTGCCGGCCTCTACGAGGGACGCTCGCACGCTCCCGTGTGAATGGCCCCCACCCCTCCACTGGCAGAATTCCTGCCGGTGCAGGGGCGCCCTTTCCGCAGTGCGGAAAGGGCCAGACATATCCCATGCTTATATGGGGTTTGCAGTAAACTCCCATCTAGATAACTGATCTAGGACAATGAGCTTGAACACCATGAGCTCCCAGGGCATTATTGGGCCTTTGCTGAAGCAAGTTACATGGTGGGGTTGCTTCTTTAATGATGAGAACTACAAAAATTACATTATGATAGAATAAGGGCAAATCGTGAACACTTTGCTGCGATTTGTGTTTTTTTTTAAGGAAATTACGGCATGCTCTTTGATCTTCTGCTTTCAAACACCCTGTCCCTTGTTTTATTTTTCATTCCATCAGCAAAAAATAACAATGAAATAAACATCCAGGGGGAATACAAAATGCTCTCAATTTTTCAATGCTTTCAGTTTTTTTTAAAAAAACCTTCCGTCAGCAATCTTGATGGTGATTTTTGTAGCCCTCCTCTCTATTAATTTTCATGCAGTTTTAAAACAATGTACTTCAGAGTTGGGGTGGGTTTTTTGTTTTGTTTTGTTTTGTTTTCTGAATCTGGGAAAGGACTTTTTTTAAAAAAAAAACAATGTGATTAATTCTGGTGGCCGCATTTCCTTTTAGGCTTTTCAAGGCAGCAGGCAGAAATCTCCGGGGGAGGAAAAGAAATCTACACCTGCAAGTCAGATGATTCAAAGCAACCACACATCTCCTAACTCATCGACCTGATGTCTACTGTTGTTCTTTTATCTGGGTAACAGGTCACTGAAAAAGCCACATGGCTTATTACTAGCTTATTAATTGATTCTGTTAAACAACTACTTTAGCCAAGAGGGCTAAGGGAAATCTCTGCATCCAAGCAAAATAATCTTCTGAATACTAGTGCTAGGCAAGGCCTTGCCCTCTGTGCCTTGTTTTTTGATCCTTTAGGTCAACTGGTTGGCCTTGTAATGAAACAGGACAGACTTGATGGACAACTGGTCTGATCCAGGAGGCACCTCTTAGGTTCCTTTGTTCATCTTTATTGGGTCTCTCACCCATCAGGAAATCAAGTACAAAGGGATTCAAAGCCCATCCTCCCCATGTGAGAAGGAAGCTGATACTTGGGACAGAATGAGCAATGAAGAGTCCAAACTTCTAGAAGAAGAGGACAAGAGAGAGAGAGAACCAGCAGCAGTAGAAATAGTTGTAGTAGGTGCCCTCAGCAATGACTTGCCCAGGTTAAATAAATACTGTACAACTAAATGTTTTATAGTGACCAGTGAATCCCCTGATTCCTAGGAACAGAGGCCGTTTATGCACGGCCTCCAGTCGCCCCCACGCCGGCGAGAGTTTCGCCGGCGTGGGGGCGGGAGCCTGCTCGCACGGAAGCGTGCGAGCAGGCGAGGGGGAGGCCGGCAGAAGGCAGGCGGCTCCGCACGGAGCCGCCTGTTCCCCCTCCCCCCTCCCACTTACCGTGTCCTTCTCGTCGCCTGCGGGGTGTCACAGCCCCGCCCACGCTGCCCTCCGACCCCTGGAGGTCGGAGGACAGTGTGGGCGGGGCTGCGACGCCCCGCAGACGACGAGAAGGACACGGTAAGTGGGAGGGAGGAGGGGGAACAGCGTCTTCCCTGCGGCGCGGTTCGCACCGCGCCGCAGGGAAGACGCTCCCTCCCCAACAACAACCCTTTAAAGGGTTGTTGTTTAGGGCGGCCTGAGGCCGCCCTGCGGGGAGGGAAGCGCATTCAGGTCGCCGCTGCTGCGTTGCAGCAGCGGCGCCTGTGCGAACGGCGGCCTGGGGGCGGCGTTTTTACCGCCCCCAGGCCGTCGTATTTGGGCCGTGCATAAACGGCCAGAAGCACTCAGTATAAACTGTTACTGTCCTTGCTTGAGCTCCCCACAGCTTGCATTCTTGAACCAGTGACCTTGGCTGAACAGAAAGAAGGGACTTGTTACCCGTACCCAATTTGAAGTTTGGAGGAGCTTTGGGGTAAAACTACTCTATGTGATCCCAGCACTACCACCCTCCATAAACATACATTGCATAGCAACAGGTATATACATACACTTGCACAAATGCACACAAAAACTTGCACGCATCCCTCTTCCCCCCGGGATCAGAAAGTGAAACATGACTTGTCACTCTGGCTGATTCCGCACGGGCCAAAAACAGTGGTGTGAAAACAGTGTGAAAACAGTATAAACCCTTTTACACCGTTTTCACACTGTTTTCACACTGCTGTTTTTGGCCCATGTGGAATCAGCCTCTGTTCCATTTTTTAAAACCTGATCCTCCCCAGCAGAAATGAATGAGGGAAAACAAAATATGACTGACACCTCCCATGGAATCTTTTCCAAGGCAGAAATGAGGTTCTGATAAGGCAGCTGACTGGTAAGATAGTCAAGGAAAGAACTGATTGTGATTAGATTTACAGAAGGCACTCCACTATGGGCATCCCTCCCAGATGGAAATGGAGAATACCATATGAGCCTTTGCAGAGTTATTCATTTCTGGTTGAGAAGAAAATCTAAAGGCAGCAGTAGATAGCACATTTCTTAACATCCTTTCATCACTCAGTGACCTGTTAGATGGTGTGGGGTGCCATGAGCTGCCCTACTACGTTGTCCCTGATTCCAGTTCTTTTGGCACATTACTCTGAGGTCTCTTGGTTTACACTGCATAGAAATAAAATCTGCTTACTTTGGCGATCCTTATCACAGGGTATCATTAGTGCTAAGGCCCATAGGACCAAGTCTAGTGGTCAAGAACTGTTATGAGAAAATCACATAATGCTTCTTTATGCATGGTTTCTCCCCAAAATCCAATAATCTGCTTCTTTCCCTCTTTTTAGAGATTTGGAGTCTGGTTCTGATCGACTCTGGTTTGATACAAGGTAGAAATTTGATGAGAGGAGATGCAAAGAAGGGAAGTTCTGAAAATTTTCAGAATTTTCCCTTGTTGGTTAACAGAGATGAGCAAAACTCTTCATGAACCTTCCTGTTTTCCTCAGAGAACACCACCCTGCATTGGGAAACATAAAACAACTGCAAGAGCTAAAGGTTTCAAAAGGGTTAGTGATGACATCAAAGAGATATATATAAGGAGAAATCCCTCTTTTAAAAGGGAAAAGAAGACCAAAGGCATGGTATTGACTATATTTGGAAGAAGTGATGGAGCACATGCTTTATCTTCCAGGACTAGATTAAAATCTCTAGCCTCCAGTTAAATGGAGCTTTCGGGAAGCAGGGGAACTGGGAATACTTTTCTGTACCTGAGATCATAGAGAGCTGCCAGCTGCCTGTCAGAGCAGACAATACTAAGCCAGGGAGACCAACAATTTTGATTCAGTATAATGCAGCTCAATATGTTTTTTTTGGGGAAATAAGACCTGGATCCAGTGGTTTACTAACAGTCATTAGTATCACAAAGTCCCAGGCTGAATCTCTGGCATCTTCAGTTATTCAGAAGAGAGTTGATTGGGTAGACCTTTCCTTTCCTTAAACCCTGGAAAACTGCTGTCACTTAAACAATGCTAAGTTTAGGAGAATAATAACAAGAACCTCCATGGATGAAATTTTATGATTTGCAAACCAGAAATCACTGCTACCTCCAGTTAAAGGATCTTAGGCTAGAGCAAGATTTCCATTACATATATTTAATGCAGTTATGCAGATTGAGTTGTTTCACCAGGCAACTTATGGTTGAGGCAGCTACAGTTTTTCTATCAGTGGCCTCATGCTTCCCACCCACTACTATATTAGTTTTTTATGTTGTTTTACTCAAGTACCATCTAGGTTTAGATTATATTAACTTCTTTTTGTTTTTTTATAAAGATGTTGGAAACCGCCATATAGCCTATGAAGGGTGAGGGCAGCATATAAAACTAATAAAAGGAAAAAAGGGGGGGGGGGACCCAAACATTTCAGTAGCTTATCAAAATTCCTTT